>NW_025726741.1:0-300000 GCF_021461395.2 Schistocerca americana
GCATCCGAATTTAATACAAAAGGCACAATGCCGACTTACGTACAAGAGGACTGAAACTCTAACTTTCTATGATTTGAACCTCTGCTGTGAGTCCAGTTTTGTTTCCGATGCTTAACTTCAGGTTTACTGTATCCCTTGGACCTTCTTATTGACGATGAAACACAGAAATTGCATCCGAATTTAATACAAAAGGCACAATGCCGACTTAAGTACAAGAGGACTGAAACTCTAACTTTCTATGTTTTGAACCTCTGCTGTGAGTCCAGTTTTGTTTCCGATGCTTCACTTCAGGTTCACTGTATCCCTTGGACCTTCCTATTGACAATGAAGCACAGAAATTGCATCTGAATTTAATACAAAAGGCACAATGCCGACTGAAGTACAAGAGGACTGAAACTCTAACTTCCTATTATTTGAACCTCTGCTGTGAGTCCAGTTTTAGTTTCCGATGCTTCACTTCACATTTACTGTATCCCTGGGACCTTCTTATTGACGATGAAACACAGAAATTGCATCCGAATTTAATAAAAAAGGCACAATGCCGACTTCAGTACAAGAGGACTGATACTCTAACATTCTATGATTTGAACCCCTCCTGTTGAGTCCAGTTTTAGATTCCGATGCTTAACTTCAGGTTTACTGTATCCCTTGGACCTTCTTATTGACGATGAAACACAGATATTGCATCCGAATTTAATAAAAGAGGCACAATGCCGACTTAAGTACAAGAGGACTGATGCTCTAACTTTCTATGATTTGAACCCCTCCTGTGAGTCCAGTTTTAGATTCCGATGCTTAACTTCAGGTTTACTGTATCCCTTGGACCTTCTTATTGACGATGAAACACAGAAATTGCATCCGAATTCATTACAATAGGCACAATGACGACTTAAATACAAGAGGACTGATACTCTAACTTTCTATGATTTGAAGCTCTCCTGTGAGTCCAGTTTTAGATTCCGATGCTTCACTTCAGGTTTGCTGTATCCCTTGGACCCTCTTATTGACGATGAAACACAGAAATTGCATCCGAATTTAATACAAAAGGCACAATGCCGACTTAAGTACAAGAGGACTGAAACTCTAACTTTCTATGATTTGAACCTCTGCTGTGAGTCCAGTTTTAGTTTCCGATGCTTCACTTCAGGTTTACTGTATCCCTTGGACCTTCTTATCGACGATGAAACACAGAAATTGCATCCGAATTTAATACAAAAGGCACAATGATGACTTAAGTACAAGAGGACTGAAACTCTAACTTTCTATGATTTGAACCTCTGCTGTGAGTCCAGTTCCAGTTTCCGATGCTTCACTTCAGGTTTACTGTATCCCTTGGACCTTCTTATTGACGATGAAAGACAGAAATTGTATCCGAATTTAATACAAAAGCACAATGCCGACTTAAGTACAAGGAGACTGATACTCTAACTTACTATGATTTGAACCTCTGCTGTGAGTCCAGTTTTAGTTTCCGATGCTTCACGTCAGGTTTACTGTATCCCTTGGACCTTCTTATTGACGATGAATCACAGAAATTGCATCCGAATTTAATAAAAAAGGCACAATGCCGACTTAAGTACAAGAGGACTGATACTCCAACTTTCTTTGATTTGAAACTCTCCTGTGAGTCCAGTTTTAGATTCCGATGCTTCATTTCACGTTTACTGTATCACTTGGACCCTCTTATTGACGATGAAACACAGAAATTGCATCCGAACTTTATAAAAAAGGCACAATGCCGACATAAGTACAAGAGGACTGATACTCTAACTTTCTACGATTTGAACCCCTCCTGTGAGTCCAGTTTTAGATTCCGATGCTTAACTTCAGGTTTACTGTATCCCTTGGAACTACTTATTGACGATGAAACACAGAAATTGCATCCGAATTTAATAAAAAAGGCACAATGCCGACTTAAGTACAAGAGGACTGAAACTCTAACTTTCTATGATTTGAACCTCTGCTGTGAGTCCAGTTTCAGTTTCCGATGCTTCACTTCAGGTTTACTGTTTCCCTTGGACCTTCTTATTGACGATGAAACACAGAAATTGCATCCGAATTTAATACAAAAGGCACAATGCCGACTTAAGTACAAGAGGACTGATACTCTAACTTTCTATGATTTGAACCCCTCCTGTGAGTCCAGTTTTAGATTCCGATGCTTAACTTCAGGTTTACTGTATCCCTTGGACTTTCTTATTGACGATGAAACACAGAAATTGCATCCGAATTTAATACAAAAGTCACAATGCCGACTTAAGTACAAGAGGACTGAAACTGTAACTTTCTATGATTTGAACCACTGCTGTGAGACCAGTTTTAGATTCCGATGCTTAACTTCAGGTTTACTGTATCCCTTGGACTTTCTTATTGACGATGAAACACAGAAATTGCATCCGAATTTAATACAAAAGGCACAATGCCGACTTAAGTACAAGAGGACTGAAACTGTAAGTTTCTATGATTTGAACCACTGCTGTGAGACCAGTTTTAGATTCCGATGCTTAACTTCAGGTTTACTGTATCCCTTGGACCTTCTTATTGACGATGAAACACAGAAATTGGATCCGAATTTATTACAAAAGGCACAATGCCGACGTAAGTACAAGAGGACTAATACTCTAACTTTCTATGATTTGAACCCCTCCTGTGAGTCCAGTTTTAGATTCAGATGCTTAACTTCTGGTTTACTGTATCCCTTGGACCTTCTTATTGACGATGAAACACAGAAATTGCATCCGAATTTAATACAAAAGGCACAATGCCGACTTAAGTACAAGAGGACTGAAAGTCTAACTTTCTATGATTTAAACCTCTGCTGTGAGTCCAGTTTTCGTTTCCGATGCTTCACTTCAGGTTAACTGTATCCCTTGGATCTTCGTATTGACGATGAAATACAGAAATTGCATCCGAATTTAATACAAAAGGCACAATGTCGACTTAAGTACAAGAGGACTGAAACTCTTCCTTTCTATGATTTGAACTTCTGCTGTGGGTCCAGTTTTAGTTTCCGATGCTTCACTTCAGGTTTACTGTATCCCTTGGACCTTCTTATTGACGAAGAAACACAGAAATTGCATCCGAATTTAATACAAAAGGCACAATGCCGACTTAAGCACTACAGGACTGATACTCTAACTTTCTATGATTTGAACCTCTGCTGTGAGTCCAGTTTTAGTTTCCGATGCTTCACTTCAGGTTTACTGTATCCCTTGGACCTTCTTATTGACGATGAAACACAGAAATTGCATCCGAATTTAATTAAAAAGGCACAATGCCGACTTAAGTACAAGAGGACTGATGCTCTAACTTTCTATGATTTGAACCCCTCCTGTGAGTCCAGTTTTAGATTCCGATGCTTAACTTCAGGTTTACTGTATCCCTTGGACCTTCTTATTGACGATGAAACACAGAAATTGCATCCCAATTTAATAAAAACGACACAATGCCGACTTAAGTACAAGAGGACTGATACTCTAACTTTCTATGATTTGAACCCCTCCTGTGAGTCCAGTTTTAGTTTCCGATGCTTCACTTCAGGTTTACTGTATCCCTTGGACCTACTTTTGACGATGAAACACAGAAATTGCATCCGAATTTAATACAAAAGGCACATTGCCGACTTAAGTACAAGAGGACTGATACTCCAACTTTCTTTGATTTGAACCTCTCCTGTGAGTCCAGTTTTAGATTCCGATGCTTCATTTCAGGTTTACTGTATCACTTGGACCCTCTTATTGACGATGAAACACAGAAATTGCATCCGAATTTAATACAAAAGGCACAATGAAGACTTAAGTACAAGAGGACTGAAACTCTAACTTTCTATGATTTGAACCTCTGCTGTGAGTCCAGTTTCAGTTTCCGATGCTTCACTTCAGGTTTACTGTATCCCTTGGGCTTTCCTATTGACGATGAAACACAGAAATTGCATCCGAGTTTAATACAAAAGGCACAATGCCGACTTAAGTACAAGAGGACTGAAACTCTAACTTTCTATGATTTGAACCTCTGCTGTGAGTCCAGTTTTAGTTTCCGATGCTTCACTTAAGGTTTACTGTTTCCCTTGGACCTTCTTATTGACGATGAAACACAGAAATTGCATCCGAATTTAATACAAAAGGCACAATGCCGACTTAAGTACAAGAGGACTGGTACTCTAACTTTCTATGATTTGAACCCCTCCTGTGAGTCCAGTTTTAGATTCCAATGCTTAACTTCAGGTTTACTGTATCCCTTGGACTTTCTTATAGACGATGAAACACAGAAATTGCATCTGAATTTAATACAAAAGGCACAATGCCGACTTAAGTACAAGAGGACTGAAACTGTAACTTTCTATGATTTGAAGCACTGCTGTGAGACCAGTTTTAGATTCCGATGCTTAACTTCAGGTTTACTGTATCCCTTGGACCTTCTTATTGACGATGAAACACAGAAATTGGATCCGAACTTAATACAAAAGGCACAATGCCGACTTTAGTACAAGAGGACTAATACTCTAACTTTCTATGATTTGAACCCCTCCTGTGAGTCCAGTTTTAGATTCAGATGCTTAACTTCTGGTTTACTGTATCCCTTGGACCTTCTTATTGACGATGAAACACAGAAATTGCATCCGAATTTAATACAAAAGGCACAATGCCGACTTAAGTACAAGAGGACTGAAACTCTAACTTTCTATGATTTAAACATCTGCTGTGAGTCCAGTTTTAGTTTCCGATGCTTCACTTCAGGTTAACTGGATCCCTTGGATCTTCTTATTGACGATGAAATACAGAAATTGCATCCGAATTTAATACAAAAGGCACAATGCCGACTTAAGTACAAGAGGACTGAAACTCTTCCTTTATATGATTTGAACTTCTGCTGTGGGTCCAGTTTTAGTTTCCGATGCTTCACTTCAGGTTTACTGTATCCCTTGGACCTTCTTATTGACGAAGAAACACAGAAATTGCATCCGAATTTAATACAAAAGGCACAATGCCGACTTAAGCACTACAGGACTGATACTCTAACTTTCTATGATTTGAACCTCTGCTGTGAGTCCAGTTTTAGTTTCCGATGCTTCACTTCAGGTTTACTGTATCCCTTGGACCTTCTTATTGACGATGAAACACAGAAATTGCATCCGAATTTAATTAAAAAGGCACAATGCCGACTTAAGAACAAGAGGACTGATGCTCTAACTTTCTATGATTTGAACCCCTCCTGTGAGTCCAGTTTTAGATTCCGATGCTTAACTTCAGGTTTACTGTATCCCTTGGACCTTCTTATTGACGATGAAACACAGAAATTGCATCCCAATTTAGTAAAAACGACACAATGCCGACTTAAGTACAAGAGGACTGATACTCTAACTTTCTATGATTTGAACCCCTCCTGTGAGTCCAGTTTAAGTTTCCGATGCTTCACTTCAGGTTTACTGTATCCCTTGGACCTTCTTACTGACGATGAAACACAGAAATTGCATCTGAATTTAATAAAAAGGCACAATGCCGACTTAAGTACAAGAGGACTGATACTCTAACTTTCTATGATTTGAACCCCTCCTCTGAGTCCAGCTTTAGATTCCGATGCTTAACTTCTGGTTTACTGTATCCCTTGGACCTTCCTATTGACGTTGAAACACAGAAATTGCATCCGAATTTAATACAAAAGGCACAATGCCGACTTAAGTACAAGAGGACTGATACTCTAACTTTCTATGATTTGAACCTCTCCTGTCAGTCCAGTTTTAGATTCCGATGCTTCACTTCAAGTTTACTGTATCCCTTGGACCCTCTTATTGACGATGAAACACAGAAATTGCATCCGAATTTAATACAAAAGGCACAACGCCGACTTAAGTACAAGAGCACTGAAACTCTAACTTTCTATGATTTGAACCTCTGCTGTGAGTCTAGTTTTAGTTTCCGATGCTTAACTTCAGGTTTACTGTATCCCTTGGACCTTCTAATTGACGATGAAACACAGAAATTGCATCCGAATTTAATACAAAAGGCACAATGCCGACTTATGTACAAGTGGACTGAAACTCTAACTTACTATGTTTTGATCCTCTGCTGTGAGTCCAGTTTTAGATTCCGATGCTTCACTTCAGATTTACTGTATCCCTTGGACCTTCTCATTGACGATGAAACACAGAAATTGCATCCGAATTTAATACAAAAGGCACAATGCCGACTTAAGTACAAGAGGACTGAAACTCTAACTTTCTATGATTTGAACCTCTGCTGTGAGTCCAGTTTTAGTTTCCGATGCTTCACTTCACATTTACTGTATCCCTTGGACCTTCTAATTGACGATGAAACACAGAAATTGCATCCGAATTTAATACAAAAGGCACAATGCCGTCTTAAGTACAAGAGGACTGAAACTCTAACATTCTATGATTTGACCCTCTGCTGTGAGTCCAGTTTTAGTTTCCGATGCTTCACTTCAGGTTTACTGTACAAATTGGACCTTCTCATTGACGATGAAACACAGAAATTGCATCCAAATTTAATACAAAAGGCACAATGCCGACTTAAGTACAAGAGGACTGAGACTCTAACTTTCTATGATTTGAAGCTCTGCTGTGAGTCCAGTTTCATTTTCCGATGCTACACGTCAGGTTTACTGTATCCCTTGGACTTTCTTATTGACGATGGAACACAGAAATTGCATCCGAAATTAATGAAAAGGGCACAATGCCGACCTAAGTAAAAGAGGACTGGTACTCTAACTTTCTATGATTTGAACCCCTCCTGTGAGTCCAGATTCAGATTCCGACGCTTAACTTCAGGTTTACTGTATCCCTTGGACCTTCATATTGACGATGAAACACAGAAATTGCATCCGAATTTAATACAAAAGGCACAATGCCGACTTAAGTACAAGAGGACTGAAACTCTAACTTTCTATGATTTGAACCACTGCTGTGAGACCAGTTTTAGATTCCGATGCTTAACTTCAGATTTACTGTATCCCTTGGACCTTCTTATTGACGATGAAACACACAAATTGGATCCGAATTTAATACAAAAGGCACAATGCCGTCTAAAGTACAAGAGGACTAATACTCTAACTTTCTATGATTTGAACCCCTCCTGTGAGTCCAGTTTTAGATTCCGGTGCTTAACTTCTGGTTTACTGTATCCCTTGGACCTTCTTATTGACGATGAAACACAGAAATTGCATCCGAATTTTATACAAAAGGCACAATGCCGACTTAAGTACAAGAGGACTGAAACTCTAACTTTCTACGATTTGAACCTCTGCTGTGAGTCCAGTTTTAGTTTCCGACGCTTCACTTCAGGTTTACTGTATCCCTTGGATCGTCTTATTGATGATGAAACACAGATATTGCATCCGAATTTAATACAAAAGGCACAATGTCGACTTAAGTACAAGAGGACTGAAACTCTAACATTCTATGATTTGAACCTCTGCTGTGAGTCTAGTTTTAGTTTCCGATGCTTCACTTCAGGTTTACTGTATTTCTTGGACCTTCTTATTGACGATGAAACACAGAAATTGAATCCGAATTTAATACAAAAGGCACAATGCCGACTTAAGTACAAGAGGACTGAAACTCTAATCTTCAATGATTTGAACCTCTGCTGTGAGTCCAGTTTTAGTTACCGATGCTTAACTTCAGGATTACTGGATCCCTTGGACCTTCTTATTGACGATGAAACACAGAAATTGTATCCGAATTTAATACAAGAGGCACAATGCCGACTTAAGTACGAGTGGACTGAAACTCTAACTTACTATGTTTTGATCCTCTGCTGTGAGTCCAGTTTTAGATTCCGATGCTTCACTTCCGGGTTACTGTATCCCTTGGACCTTCTTATTGACGATGAAACACAGAAATTGCATCCGAATTTAATACAAAAGGCACAATGCCGACTTAAGTACAAGAGGACTGAAACTCTAACTTTCTATGATTTGAACCTCTGCTGTGAGTCCAGTTTTAGTTTCCGATGCTTCACTTCACATTTACTGTATCCCTTGGACCTTCTTATTGACGATGAAACACAGAAATTGCATCCGAATTTAATACAAAAGGCACAATGCCGACTTAAGTACAAGAGGACTGAAACTCTAACTTTCTATGATTTGAACCTCTGCTGTGAGTCCAGTTTTAGTTTCCGATGCTTCACTTCAGGTTTACTGTATACCTTGGACCTTCTCATTGACGATGAAACACAGAAATTGCATCCGAATTTAATACAAAAGGCACAATGCCGACTTAAGTACAAGAGGACTGAGACTCTAACTTTCTATGATTTGAACCTCTGCTGTGAGTCCAGTTTCATTTTCCGATGCTTCACGTCAGGTTTACTGTATCCCTTGGACTTTCTTATTGACGATGAAACACAGAAATTGCATCCGAAATTAATGAAAAAGGCACAATGCCGACCTAAGGAAAAGAGGACTGGTACTCTAACTTTCTATGATTTGAACCCCTCCTGTGAGTCCAGTTTTAGATTCCGATGCTTAACTTCAGGTTTACTGTATCCCTTGGACCTCCTTATTGACGATGAAACACAGAAATTGCATCCGAATTTAATAAAAAAGACACAATGCCGACTTAAGTACAAGAGGACTGATACTCTAACTTTCTATGATTTGAACCCCTCCTGTGAGTCCAGGTTTGGATTCCGATGCTTCACTTCGGGTTTACTGTACCCCTTGGACCTTCTTACTGACGATGAAACACAGAAATTGCATCCGAATTTAAAAAAAAAGGCACAATGCCGACTTAAGTACAAGAGGACTGATACTCTAACTTTCTATGATTTGAACCCCTCCTGTGAGTCCAGTTTTAGATTCCGATGCTTAACTTCTGGTTTGCTGTATCCCTTGGACCTTCTTATTGACGATGAAACACAGAAATTGCATCCGAATTTAATAGAAAAGGCACAATGTCGACTTAAGTACAAGAGGACTGATACTCTAACTTTCTATGATTTGAACCTCTCCTGTGAGTCCAGGTTTGGATTCCGATGCTTCACTTCGGGTTTACTGTATCCCTTGGACCCTCTTATTGACGATGAAACACAGAAATTGCATCCGAATTTAATACAAAAGGCACAATGTAGACTTCAGTGCAAGAGGATGGAATCTCTAACTTTCTATGATTTGAACCTCTGCTGTGAGTCCAGTTTTAGTTTCCGATGCATCACTTAAGGTTTACTGTATCCCTTGGACCTTCTTATTGAAGATGAAACACAGAAATTGCATTCGAATTTAATACAAAAAGCACAATGCCGACTTACGTACAAGAGAACTGAAACTCTAACTTTCATTGATTTGAACCTCTGCTGTGAGTCCAGTTTTAGTTTCCGATGCTTAACTTCAGGTTTACTGTATCATTTGGACCTTCTTATTGCCGATGAAACACAGAAATTGCATCCGAATTTAATACAAAAGGCACAATGCCGACTTAAGTACAAGAGGACCGAAACTCTAACTTTCTATGATTTGAACCTCTACTGTGAGTCCAGTTTTAGTTTTCGATGCTTCACTTCAGGTTTACTGTGTCCCTTGGACCTTCTTATTGACGATGAAACACAGAAATTGCATCCGAATTTAATAAAAAAGGCACAATGCCGACTTAAGTACAAGAGGACTGATGCTCTAACTTTCTATGATTTGAAACCCTCCTGTCAGTCCAGTTTTAGATTCCGATGCTTAACTTCAGGCTTACTGTATCCCTTGGACCTTCTTATTGACGATGAAACACAGAAATTGAATCCCAATTTAATAACAACGGCACAATGCCGACTTAAGTACAAGAGGACTGAAACTCTAATCTTCAATGATTTGAACCTCTGCTGTGAGTCCAGTTTCAGTTTCCGATGCTTAACTTCAGGATTACTGGATCCCTTGGACCTTCTTATTGACGATGAAACACAGAAATTGTATCCGAATTTAATACAAGAGGCACAATGCCGACTTAAGTACGAGTGGACTGAAACTCTAACTTACTATGTTTTGATCCTCTGCTGTGAGTCCAGTTTTAGATTCCGATGCTTCACTTCCGGGTTACTGTATCCCTTGGACCTTCTTATTGACGATGAAACACAGAAATTGCATCCGAATTTAATACAAAAGGCACAATGCCGACTTAAGTACAAGAGGACTGAAACTCTAACTTTCTATGATTTGAACCTCTGCTGTGAGTCCAGTTTTAGTTTCCGATGCTTCACTTCACATTTACTGTATCCCTTGGACCTTCTTATTGACGATGAAACACAGAACTTGCATCCGAATTTAATACAAAAGGCACAATGCCGACTTAAGTACAAGAGGACTCAAACTCTAACTTTCTATGATTTGAACCTCTGCTGTGAGTCCAGTTTTAGTTTCCGATGCTTCACTTCAGGTTTACTGTATACCTTGGACCTTCTCATTGACGATGAAACACAGAAATTGCATCCGAATTTAATACAAAAGGCACAATGCCGACTTAAGTACAAGAGGACTGAGACTCTAACTTTCTATGATTTGAACCTCCGCTGTGAGTCCAGTTTCATTTTCCGATGCTTCACGTCAGGTTTACTGTATCCCTTGGACTTTCTTATTGACGATGAAACACAGAAATTGCATCCGAAATTAATGAAAAAGGCACAATGCCGACCTAAGGAAAAGAGGACTGGTACTCTAACTTTCTATGATATGAACCCCTCCTGTGAGTCCAGTTTTAGATTCCGATGCTTAACTTCAGGTTTACTGTATCCCTTGGACCTCCTTATTGACGATGAAACACAGAAATTGCATCCGAATTTAATAAAAACGACACAATGCCGACTTAAGTACAAGAGGACTGATACTCTAACTTTCTATGATTTGAACCCCTCCTGTGAGTCCAGGTTTGGATTCCGATGCTTCACTTCGGGTTTACTGTACCCCTTGGACCTTCTTACTGACGATGAAACACAGAAATTGCATCCGAATTTAAAAAAAAAGGCACAATGCCGACTTAAGTACAAGAGGACTGATACTCTAACTTTCTATGATTTGAACCCCTCCTGTGAGTCCAGTTTTAGATTCCGATGCTTAACTTCTGGTTTGCTGTATCCCTTGGACCTTCTTATTGACGATGAAACACAGAAATTGCATCCGAATTTAATAGAAAAGGCACAATGTCGACTTAAGTACAAGAGGACTGATACTCTAACTTTCTATGATTTGAACCTCTCCTGTGAGTCCAGGTTTGGATTCCGATGCTTCACTTCGGGTTTACTGTATCCCTTGGACCCTCTTATTGACGATGAAACACAGAAATTGCATCCGAATTTAATACAAAAGGCACAATGTAGACTTCAGTGCAAGAGGATGGAATCTCTAACTTTCTATGATTTGAACCTCTGCTGTGAGTCCAGTTTTAGTTTCCGATGCATCACTTAAGGTTTACTGTATCCCTTGGACCTTCTTATTGAAGATGAAACACAGAAATTGCATTCGAATTTAATACAAAAAGCACAATGCCGACTTACGTACAAGAGAACTGAAACTCTAACTTTCATTGATTTGAACCCCTCCTGTGAGTCCAGTTTTAGTTTCCGATGCTTCACTTCAGGTTTACTGTATCCCTTGGACCTTCTTACTGACGATGAAACACAGAAATTGCATCCGAATTTAATAAAAAGGCACAATGCCGACTTAAGTACAAGAGGACTGATGCTCTAACTTTCTATGATTTGAACCCCTCCTGTGGGTCCAGTTTTAGATTCCGATGCTTAACTTCAGGTTTACTGTATCCCTTGGACCTTCTTATTGACGATGAAACACAGAAATTGCATCCCAATTTAATAAAAACGACACAATGCCGACTTAAGTACAAGAGGACTGATACTCTAACTTTCTATGATTTGAACCCCTCCTGTGAGTCCAGTTTTAGTTTCCGATGCTTCACTTCAGGTTTACTGTATCCCTTGGACCTTCTTATTGACGATGAAACACAGAAATTGTATCCGAATTTAATACAAGAGGCACAATGCCGACTTAAGTACGAGTGGACTGAAACTCTAACTTACTATGTTTTGATCCTCTGCTGTGAGTCCAGTTTTAGATTCCGATGCTTCACTTCCGGGTTACTGTATCCCTTGGACCTTCTTATTGACGATGAAACACAGAAATTGCATCCGAATTTAATACAAAAGGCACAATGCCGACTTAAGTACAAGAGGACTGAAACTCTAACTTTCTATGATTTGAACCTCTGCTGTGAGTCCAGTTTTAGTTTCCGATGCTTCACTTCACATTTACTGTATCCCTTGGACCTTCTTATTGACGATGAAACACAGAAATTGCATCCGAATTTAATACAAAAGGCACAATGCCGACTTAAGTACAAGAGGACTCAAACTCTAACTTTCTATGATTTGAACCTCTGCTGTGAGTCCAGTTTTAGTTTCCGATGCTTCACTTCAGGTTTACTGTATACCTTGGACCTTCTCATTGACGATGAAACACAGAAATTGCATCCGAATTTAATACAAAAGGCACAATGCCGACTTAAGTACAAGAGGACTGATACTCTAACTTTCTATGATTTGAACCTCTCCTGTCAGTCCAGTTTTAGATTCCGATGCTTCACTTCAAGTTTACTGTATCCCTTGGACCCTCTTATTGACGATGAAACACAGAAATTGCATCCGAATTTAATACAAAAGGCACAATGCCGACTTAAGTACAAGAGCACTGAAACTCTAACTTTCTATGATTTGAACCTCTGCTGTGAGTCCAGTTTTAGTTTCCGATGCTTCACTTCAGGTTTACTGTATCCCTTGGACCTTCTTATTGACAATGAAACACAGAAATTGCTTCCGAATTTAATACAAAAGGCACAATGCCGACTTACGTACAAGAGGACTGAAACTCTAACATTCAATGATTTGAACCTCTGCTGTGTGTCCAGTTTTAGATTCCGATGCCTAACTTCAGGTTTACCTGGATCCCTTGGACCTTCTTATTGACGAAGAAACACAGAAATTGTATCCGAATTTAATACAAGAGGCACAATGCCGACTTAAGTACAAGAGGACTGAAACCCTAACTTTCTATGTTTTGATCCTCTGCTGTGAGTCCAGTTTTAGATTCCAATGCTTCACTTCAGGGTTACTGTATCCCTTGGACCTTCTTATTGACGATGAAACACAGAAATTGCATCCGAATTTAATACAAAAGGCACAATGCCGACTTGAGTACAAGAGGACTGAAACTCTAACTCTCTATGATTTGAACCTCTGCTGTGAGTCCAGTTTTAGTTTCCGATGCTTCACTTCACATTTACTGTATCCCTTGGACCTTCTTATTGACGATGAAACACAGAAATTGCATCCGAATTTAATACAAAAGGCACAATGCCGACTTAAGTACAAGAGGACTGAAACTCTAACTTTCTATGATTTGAACCTATGCTGTGAGTCCAGTTTTAGCTTCCGATGCTTCACTTCAGGTTTACTGTATACCTTGGACCTTCTCATTGACGATGAAACACAGAAATTGCATCCGAATTTAATACAAAAGGCACAATGCAGACTTAAGTACAAGAGGACTGAGACTCTAACTTTCTATGATTTGAACCTCTGCTGTGAGTCCAGTTTCATTTTCCGATGCTTCACGTCAGGTTTACTGTATCCCTTGGACTTTCTTATTGACGATGAAACACAGAAATTGCATCCGAAATTAATAAAAAAGGCACAATGCCGACCTAAGTACAAGAGGACTGGTACTCTAACTTTCTATGATTTGAACCTCTCCTGTGAGTCCAGTTTTAGATTCCAATGCTTAACTTCAGGTTTACTGTATCCCTTGGACCTTCTTATTGACGATGAAACACAGAAATTGCATCCGAATTTAATACAAAAGGCACAATGCCGACTTAAGTACAAGAGGACTGAAACTCTAACTTTCTATGATTTGAACCACTGCTGTGAGACCAGTTTTAGATTCCGGTGCTTAACTTGAGATTTACTGTATCCCTTGGACCTTCTTATTGACGATGAAACACACAAATTGGATCCGAATTTAATACAAAAGGCACAATGCAGACTAAAGTACAAGAGGACTAATACTCTAACTCTCTATGATTTGAACCCCTCCTGTGAGTCCAGTTTTAGATTCCGGTGCTTAACTTCCGGTTTACTGTATCCCTTGGGCCTTCTTATTGACGATGAAACACAGAAATTGCATCCGAATTTAATACAAAAGGCACAATGCCGACTTAAGTACAAGAGGACTGATACTCTAACTTTTTATGATTTGAACCTCTCCTGTCAGTCCAGTTTTAGATTCCGATGCTTCACTTCAAGTTTACTGTATCCCTTGGACCCTCTTATTGACGATGAAACACAGAAATTGCATCCGAATTTAATACAAAAGGCACAATGCCGACTTAACTACAAGAGCACTGAAACTCTAACATTCTATGATTTGAACCTCTGCTGTGAGTCCAGTTTTAGTTTCCGATGCTTCACTTCAGGTTTACTGTATACCTTGGACCCTCTCATTGACGATGAAACATAGAAATTGCATCCGAATTTAATACAAAAGGCACAATGCCGACTTAAGTACAAGAGGACTGAGACTATAACTTTCTATGATTTGAACCTCTGCTGTGAGTCCAGTTTCATGTTCCGATGCTTCACGTCAGGTTTACTGTATCCCTTGGACTTTCTTATTGACGATGAAACACAGAAATTGCATCCGAAATTAATAAAAAAGGCACAATGCCGACCTAAGTACAAGAGGACTGGTACTCTAACTTTCTATGATTTGAACCTCTCCTGTGAGTCCAGTTTTAGATTCCGATGCTTAACTTCAGGTTTACTGTTACCCTTGGACCTTCTTATTGACGATGAAACACAGAAATTGCATCCGAATTTAATACAAAAGGCACAATGCCGACTTAAGTACAAGAGGACTGAAACTCTAACTTTCTATGATTTGAACCACTGCTGTGAGACCAGTTTTAGATTCCGATGCTTAACTTCAGATTTACTGTATCCCTTGGACCTTCTTATTGACGATGAAACACACAAATTGGATCCGAAATTAATACAAAAAGCACAATGCCGACTAAAGTTCAAGAGGACTAATACTCTAACTTTCTATGATTTGAACCCCTCCTGTGAGTCCAGTTTTAGATTCCGGTGCTTAACTTCTGGTTTACTGTATCCCTTGGACCTACTTATTGACGATGAAACACAGAAATTGCATCCGAATTTAATACAAAAGGCACAATGCCGACTTAAGTACAAGAGGACTGAAAATCTAACTTTCTATGATTTGAACCTCTGCTGTGAGTCCAGTTTTAGTTTCCGACGCTTCACTTCAGGTTTACTGTATCCCTTGGATCGTCTTATTGACGAGGAAACACAGAAATTGCATCCGAATTTAATACAAAAGGCACAATGCCGACTTAAGTACAAGAGGACTGAAACTCTAACTTTCTATGATTTGAACCTCTGCTGTGAGTCTAGTTTCAGTTTCCGATGCATCACTTCAGGTTTACTGTATCCCTTGGACCTTCTTATTGACGATGAAACACAGAAATTGCATCCGAATTTAATACAAAAGGCACAATGCCGACTTAAGTACAAGAGGACTGAAACTCTAAATTTCTATGATTTGAACCACTGCTGTGAGACCAGTTTTAGATTCCGATGCTTAACTTCAGATTTACTGTATCTCTTGGACCTTCTTATTGACGATGAAACACACAAATTGGATCCGAATTTAATACAAAAGGCACAATGCCGACTAAAGTACAAGAGGACTAATACTCTAACTTTCTATGATTTGAACCCCTCCTGTGAGTCCAGTTTTAGATTCCGGTGCTTAACTTCTGGTTTACTGTATCCCTTGGACCTTCTTATTGACGATGAAACACAGAAATTGCATCCGAATTTAATACAAAAGGCACAATGCCGACTTAAGTACAAGAGGACTGAAACTCTAACTTTCTATGATTTGAACCTCTGCTGTGAGTCCAGTTTTAGTTTCCGACGCTTCACTTCAGGTTTACTGTATCCCTTGGATCGTCTTATTGACGATGAAACACAGAAATTGCATCCGAATTTAATACAAAAGGCATAATGCCGACTTAAGTACAAGAGGACTGAAACTCTAACTTTCTATGATTTGAACCTCTGCTGTGAGTCTTGTTTCAGTTTCCGATGCTTCACTTCAGGTTTACTGTATCCCTTGGACCTTCTTATTGACGATGAAACACAGAAATTGCATCCGAATTTAATACAAAAGGCACAATGCCGACTTAAGTACAAGAGGACTGAAACTCTAAATTTCTATGATTTGAACCACTGCTTTGAGACCAGTTTTAGATTCCGATGCTTAACTTCAGATTTACTGTATTTCTTGGACCTTCTTATTGACGATGAAACACACAAATTGGATCCGAATTTAATACAAAAGGCACAATGCCGACTAAAGTACAAGAGGACTAATACTCTAACTTTCTATGATTTGAACCCCTCCTGTGAGTCCAGTTTTAGATTCCGGTGCTTAACTTCTGGTTTACTGTATCCCTTGGACCTTCTTATTGACGATGAAACACAGAAATTGCATCCGAATTTAATACAAAAGGCACAATGCCGACTTAAGTACAAGAGGACTGAAAATCTAACTTTCTATGATTTGAACCTCTGCTGTGAGTCCAGTTTTAGTTTCCGACGCTTCACTTCAGGTTTACTGTATCCCTTGGATCGACTTATTGACGATGAAACACAGAAATTGCATCCGAATTTAATACAAAAGGCACAATGCCGACTTAAGTACAAGAGGACTGAAACTCTAACTTTCTATGATTTGAACCTCTGCTGTGAGTCTAGTTTTAGTTTCCGATGCTTCACTTCAGGTTTACTGTATCCCTTGGACCTTCTTATTGACGATGAAACACAGAAATTGCATCCGAATTTAATACAAAAGGCACAATGCCGACCTAAGTACAAGAGGACGGAAACTGTAACTTTCGATGAATTGAACCTCTGCTGGGAGTTCAGTTTAAGTTTCCGATGCTTCACTTCAGGTTTACTGTATCCCTTGGACCTTCTTATTGACGATGAAACACAGAAATTGCATCCGAATTTAATACAAAGGGCACAATGCCGACTTAAGTACAAGAGGACTTATACTCTAACTTTCTATGATTTGAACCTCTGCTGTGAGTGCAGTTTTAGTTTCCGATGCTTCACTTCAGGTTTACTGTATACCTTGGACCTTCTTATTGACGATGAAACACAGAAATTGCATCCGATTTTAATATAAAGGGCACAATGCTGACTTAAGTACAAGAGGACTGATACTCTAACTTTCCATGATTTGAACCCCTCCTGTGAGTCCAGTTTTAGATTCCGATGCTTAACTTCAGGTTTACTGTATCCCTTGGACCTCCTTATTGACGATGAAACACAGAAATTGCATCCGAATTTAATAAAAACGACACAATGCCGACTTAAGTACAAGAGGACTGATACTCTAACTTTCTATGATTTGAACCCATCCTGTGAGTCCAGTTTTAGTTTCCGATGCTTCACTTCAGTTTTACTGTATCCCTTGGACCTTCTTACTGACGATGAAACAAAGAAATTGCATCCGAATTTAATAAAAAAGGCACAATGCCAACTTAAGTACAAGAGGACTGATACTCTAACTTTCTATGATTTGAACCCCTCCTGTGAGTCCAGTTTTAGATTCCGATGCTTAACTTCTGGTTAGCTGTATCCCTTTGACCTTCTTATTGACGATGAAACACAGAAATTGCATCCGAATTTAATAGAAAAGGCACAATGCCGACTTAAGTACAAGAGGACTGATACTCTAACTTTCTATGATTTGAACCTCTCCTGTGAGTCCAGTTTTAGATTCCGATGCTTCACTTCGGGTTTACTGTATTCCTTGGACCCTCTTATTGACGATGAAACACAGAAATTGCGTCCCAATTTAATACAAAAGGCACAATGCCGACTAAGGTGCAAGAGGACTGAATCTCTAACTTTCTATTATTTGAACCTCTGCTGTGAGTCCAGTTTTAGTTTCCGATGCTTCACTTAAGGTTTACTGTATCCCTTTGACCTTCTTATTGACGATGAAACACAGAAATTGCATCCGAATTTAATAGAAAAGGCACAATGCCGACTTAAGTACAAGAGGACTGATACTCTAACTTTCTATGATTTGAACCTCTCCTGTGAGTCCAGTTTTAGATTCCGATGCTTCACTTCGGGTTTACTGTATTCCTTGGACCCTCTTATTGACGACGAAACACAGAAATTGCGTCCGAATTTAATACAAAAGGCACAATGCCGACTAAGGTGCAAGAGGACTGAATCTCTAACTTTCTATTATTTGAACCTCTGCTGTTAGTCCAGTTTTAGTTTCCGATGCTTAACTTCAGGTTTACTGTATCCCTTGGACCTTCTTATTGACGATGAAACACAGAAATTGCATCCGAATTTAATACAAATGGCACAATGCCGACTTAAGTACAAGAGGACTGAACCTCTAACTTTCTATGATTTGAACCTCTCCTGTTAGTCCAGTTTTAAATTCCGATGCTTCACTTCAGGTTTACCGTTTCCCTTGGACCTCTTATTGACGATGAAACACAGAAATTGCATCCGAATTTAATACAAAAGGCACAATGCCGACTTAAGTACAAGAGGACTGAAACTCTAACTTTCTATGATTTGAACCTCTGCTGTGAGTCCAGTTTCAGTTTCCGATGCTTCACTTCAGGTTTACTGTATCTCATTTACCTTCTTACTGACGATGAAACACAGAAATGACATCCGAATTTAATAAGAAAGGCCCAATGCCGACTTAAGTACAAGAGGACTGATACTCTAACTTTCTATGATTTGAACCACTCCTGTGAGTCCAGTTTTAGATTCAGATGCTTAACTTATGGTTTACTGTATCCCTTGGACCTTCTTATTGACGATTAAACACAGAAATTGCATCCGAATTTAATTCAAAAACCACAATGCCCACTTACGTACAAGAGGACTGATACTCTAACTTTCGATGATTTGAACCTCTCCTGTTAGTCCAGTTTTAGATTCCGATGCTTCACTTCAGGTATACTGTATCCCTTGGACCTTCTTATTGACGATGAAACATTGAAATTGCATCCGAAGTTAATACAAAAGGCACAATGCCGACTTAAGTAGAAGAGGACTGAAACTGTAACTTTCTATGATTTGAACCTCTGCTGTGAGTCCAGTTTCCGATGCTTCACTTCAGGTTTACTGTATCCCTTGGACCTTCATATTGAGGATGAAACACAGAAATTGCATCCGAATTTAATACAAAAGGCACAATGCCGACTTAAGTACAAGAGGACTGATACTCTAACTTTCTATGATTCGAACCTCTGCTGTGAGTCCAGTTTTAGTTTCCGATGCTTCAGTTCAGGTTTTCTGTATCCTTTGGACCTTCTTATTGACGATGAAACACAGAAATTGCATCCGAATTTAATATAAAAGGCACAATGCCGACTTAAGTACAACAGGACTGATACTCTAACTTTCTATGATTTGAACCCCTCCTGTGAGTCCAGTTTTAGTTTCCGATGCTTCACATCAGGTTTACTGTATCCCTTGGACCCTCTTATTGACGATGAAACACAGAAATTGCATCCGAATTTCATACAAAAGGCACAATGCCGACTTAAGAGCAAGAGGACTGAATTTCTAACTTTCTATGATTTAAACCTCTGCCGTGAGTCCAGTTTTAGTTTCCGATGCTTCACGTAAGGTTTACTGTATCCCTTGGACGTTCTTATTGACGATGAAACACAGAAATTGTATCCGAATTTAATAAAAAAGGCACAATGACGACTTAAGTACAAGAGGACTGAAACTCTAACTTTCTATGATTTGAACCTCTGCTGTGAGTCCAGTTTTAGTTTCCGATGCTTCACTTTAGGTTTACTGTATCCCTGGGACCTTCTTATTGACGATGAAAGACAGAAATTGCATCTGACTTTAATAACAAAAGCACAATTACGACTTAAGTACAAGAGGACAGATACTCTAACTTTCTATGATTTGAACCCCTACTGTGAGTCTAGTTTTAGATTCCGATGCTTAACTTATGGTTTACTGTATCCCTTGGACCTTCTTATTGACGATGAAACACAGAAATTGCATCCGAATTTAATAAAAAAGGCACAATGCCGACTTAAGTACAAGAGGACTGATACTCTAACTTTCTATGATTTGAACCCCTCCTGTGAGTCCAGTTTTAGATTCCGATGCTTAACTTCAGGTTTACTATATCCCTTGGACCTTCTTAGTGTCGATGAAACACAGAAATTGCATCCGAATTTAATACAAAAGGCACAATGCCGACTTAAGTACAAGAGGACTGATACTCTAATTTTCGATGATTTGATCCTCTCCTGTGAGTCCAGTTTTAGATTCCGATGCTTCACTTCAGGTTTACTGTATCCCTTGGACCCTCCTATTGACGATGAAACACAGAAATTTTATCCGAATTTAATACAAAAGGCACAATGCCGACTTAAGTACAAGAGGACTGAAACTCTAACTTTCTGTGATTTGAACCTCTGCTGTGAGTCCAGTTTTAGTTTCCGATGCTTCACTTCAGGTATACTGTATCCCTTGGACCTTCTTATTGACGATGAAACATAGAAATTGCATCCGAAGTTAATACAAACGGCACAATGCCGACTTAAGTACAAGAGGACTGATACTCTAACTTTCTATGATTTGAACCACTCCTGTGAGTCCAGTTTTAGATTCCGATGCTTAACTTCTGGTTTACTGTATCCCTTGGACCTTCTTATTGACGATGAAACACAAAAATTGCATCCGAATTTAATAGAGAAGGCACAATGCCGACTTAAGTACAAGAGGTCTGATACTCTAACTTTCTATGATTTGAACCTCACCTGTGAGTTCAGTTTTAGATTCCGATGCTTCACTTCGGGTTTACTGTATCCCTTGGACCCTCTTATTGACGATGAAACACAGAAATTGCATCCGAATTTAATACAAAAGGCACTATGCCGACTTAAGAGCAAGAGGACTGAAACTCTAACTTTCTATGATTTGAACCTCTGCTGTGAGTCCAGTTTTAGTTTCCGATGCTTCACTTAAGGTTTACTGTATGACTTGGACGTTCGTATTGACGATGAAACACAGAAATTGTATCCGAATTTTATAAAAAATGCACAATGACGACTTAAGTACAAGAGGACTGAAACTCTAACTTTCTATGATTTGAACCTCTGCTGTGAGTCCAGTTTTAGTTTCCGATGCTTCACTTTAGGTTTACTGTATCCCTGGGACCTTCCTATTGACGATGAAAGACAGAAATTGCATCTGACTTTAATAAAAAAGGCACAATTACGACTTAAGTACAAGAGGACATATACTCTAACTTTCTTTGATTTGAACCCCTCCTGTGAGTCCAGTTTTAGATTCCGATGCTTAACTTATGTTTTGCTGTATCCCTTGGACCTTCTTATTGACGATGAAACACAGAAATTGCATCCGAATTTAATAAAAAAGGCACAATGCCGACTTAAGTACAAGAGCACTGATACTCTAACTTTCTATGATTTGAAACCCTCCTGTGAGTCCAGTTTTAGATTCCGATGCTTAACTTCAGGTTTACTGTATCCCTTGGGCCTTCTTAGTATCGATGAAACACAGAAATTGCATCCGAATTTAATACAAAAGGCACAATGCCGACTGAAGTACAAGAGGACTGATACTCTAACTTTCGATGATTTGATCCTCTCCTGTGAGTCCAGTTTTAGATTCCGATGCTTCACTTCAGGTTTACTGTATCCCTTGGACCCTCTTATTGACGATGAAACACAGAAATTTCATCCGAATTTTATACAAAAGTCACAATGCCGACTTAAGTACAAGAGGACTTAAACTCTAACTTTCTGTGATTTGAACCTCTGCTGTGAGTCCAGTTTTAGTTTCCGATGCTTCACTTCAGGTATACTGTATCCGTTGGACCTTCTTATTGACGATGAAACATAGAAATTGCATCCGAAGTTAATACAAAAGGCACAATGCCGACTTAAGTAGAAGAGGACAGAAACTCTAACTTTCTATGATTTGAAACTCTCCTGTGAGTCCAGTTTTAGTTTCCGATGCTTCACTTCAGGTTTACTGTATCGCTTGGACCTTCTTATTGACGATGAAACACAGAAATTGCATCCGAAATTAATAAAAAAGGCACAATGCCGACTTAAGTACAAGAGGACTGATACTCTAACTTTCTATGATTTGAACCCCTCCTGTGAGTCTAGTTTTAGATTCCGATGCTTAACTTCAGGTTTACTGTTTCCCTTGGACCTTCTTATTGACGATGAAACACAGAAATTGCATCCGAATTTAATACAAAAGGCACAATGCCGACTTAAGTACAAGAGGACTGAAACTCTAACTTTCTATGATTTGAACCTCTGCTGTGAGTCCAGTTTTAGTTTCCGATGCTTCACTTCAGGTTTACTGTATACCTTTTACCTTCTTACTGACGATGAAACACAGAAATGGCATCCGAATTTAATAAGAAAGGCACAATGCCGACTTAAGTACAAGAGGACTGATACTCTAACTTTCTATGATTTGAACCACTCCTGTGAGTCCAGTTTTAGATTCCGATGCTTAACTTCTGGTTTACTGTATCCCTTGGACCTTCTTATTGACGATGAAACACAAAAATTGCATCCGAATTTAATAGAGAAGGCACAATGCCGACTTAAGTACAAGAGGACTGATACTCTAACTTTCTATGATTTGAACCTCTCCTGTGAGTCCAGTTTTAGATTCCGATGCTTCACTTCGGGTTTACTGTATCCCTTGGACCCTCTTATTGACGATGAAACACAGAAATTGCATCCGAATTTAATACAAAAGGCACAATGCCGACTTAAGAGCAAGAGGACTGAATCTCTAATTTTCTATGATTTGAACCTCTGCTGTGAGTCCAGTTTTACTTTCCGATGCTTCACTTAAGGTTTACTGTATCCCTTGGACGTTCTTATTGACGATGAAACACAGAAATTGTATCCGAATTTAATAAAAAAGGCACAATGACGATTTAAGTACAAGAGGACTGAAACTCTAACTTTCTATGATTTGAACCTCTGCTGTGAGTCCAGTTTTAGTTTCCGATGCTTCACTTTAGGTTTACTGTATCCCTGGGACCTTCTTATTGACGATGAAAGACAGAAATTGCATCTGACTTTAATAAAAAAGGCACAATTACGACTTAAGTACAAGACGACAGATACTCTAACTTTCTATGATTTGAACCCCTCCTCTGAGTCCAGTTTTGGATTCCGATGCTTAACGTATGTTTTGCTGTATCCCTTGGACCTTCTTATTGACGATGAAACACAGAAATTGCATCCGAATTTAATAAAAAAGGCACAATGCCGACTTAAGTACAAGAGGACTGATACTCTAACTTTCTATGATTTGAACCCCTCCTGTGAGTCCAGTTTTATATTCCGATGCTTCACTTCAGGTTTACTGTATCCCTTGGACCTTCTTAGTGTCGATGAAACACAGAAATTGCATCCGAATTTAATACAAAAGGCACAATGCCGACTTAAGTACAAGAGGACTGATACTCTAACTTTCGATGATTTGATCCTCTCCTGTGAGTCCAGTTTTAGATTCCGATGCTTCACTTCAGGTTTACTGTATCCCATGGACTTTCTTATAGACGATGAAACACAGAAATTGCATCCGAATTTAATAAAAGACGCACAATGCCGACTTAAGTACAACAGGACTGAAACTCTAACTTTCTATGATTTGAACCTCTGCTGTGAGTCCAGTTTTAGTTTCCGATGCTTCACTTTAGGTTTACTGTATCCCTTGGACCTTCTTATTGACGATGAAACACAGAATTTGCATCCGAATTTAATACAAAAGGCACAATGCCGACTTAAGTACCAGAGGACTGAAACTGTAACTTTCTATGATCTAAATCTCTGCTGTGGGTCCAGTTTTAGTTTCCGATGCTTCACTTCATGTTTACTGTATCCCTTGGGCCTTCCTATTGACGATGAAACACAGAAATTGTATCCGAATTTAATAAAAAAGGCGCAATGCCAACTTAAGTACAAGAGGACTGATACTCTAACTTTCTATGATTTGAACCCCTCCTGTTGAGTCCAGTTTTAGATTCCGATGCTTAACTTCAGGTTTACTGTATCCCTTGGACCTTCTTATTGTCGATGAAACACAGAAATTGCATCCGAATTAAATAAAAGACGCACAATGCCGACTTAAGTACAAGAGGACTGATACTTTAACTTTCTATGATTTGATCAACTCCTGTGAGTCCAGTTTTAGATTCCGATGCTTAACTTCTGGTTTACTGTATCCCTTGGACCTTCTTATTGGCGATGAAACACAGAAATTGCATCCAAATTTAATACAAAAGGCACAATGACGACATAAGTACAAGAGTACTGAAACTCTAACTTTCTATGATTTGAACCTCTGCTTTGAGTCCAGTTTTAGTTTCCGATGCTTCACTTCAGGTTTACTGTATTCCTTGGACCTTCTTATTGACGATGAAACACAGAAATTGCATCCGAATTTAATACAAAAGGCACAATGCCGACTTAAGTATAAGAGGACTGAAACTCTAACTTTCTATGATTTGAACCTCTGCTGTGAGTCCAGTTTTAGTCTCCGATGCTTCACTTCAGGTTTACTGTATCCCTTGGACCTTCTTATTGACGATGAAACACAGAAATTGCATCCGAATTTAATACAAAAGGCACAATGCCGACTTAAGTAAAAGAGGACTGATACCCTAACTTTCTATGTTTTGAACCTCTCCTGTGAGTCCAGTTTTAGATTCCGATGCTTCACTTCGGGTTTACTGTATCCCTTGGACCCTCTCATTGACGATGAAACACAGAAATTGCATCCGAATTTAATACAAAAGGCACAATGCCGACTTAAGTACACGAGGTCTGATACTCTAACTTTCTATGATTTGATCCTCTGCTGTGAGTCCAGTTTTAGTTTCCGATGCTTCACTTCAGGTTTACTGTATCCCTTGGACCTTCTTATTGACGATGAAACACAGAAATTGCATCCGAATTTAATACAAAAGGCACAATGCCGACTTAAGTACAAGAGGACTGATACTCTAACTTTCTATGATTTGAACCCCTCCTGTGAGTCCAGTTTTAGATTCCGATGCTTAACTTCAGGTTTACTGTATCCCTTGGACCTTCTTATTGACGATGAAACACAGAAATTGCATCCCAATTTAATAAAAACGACACAGTGACGACTTAAGTACAAGAGGACTGATACTCTAATTTTTTATGATTTGAACCCCTCCTGTGAGTCCAGTTATAGTTTTCCGATGCTTCACTTAAGGTTTACTGTATCCCTTGGACCTTCTTATTGACGAAGAGACACAGAAATTCCATCCGAATTTAATAAAAAAGGCACAATGCCGACTTGAGTACAAGAGGACTGATACTCTAACTTTCTATGATTTGAACCCCTCCTGTGAGTCCAGTTTTAGATTCCGATGCTTAACTTCAGGTTTACTGTAACCCTTGGACCTTCTTATTGACGATGAAACACAGAAATTGGATCCGAATTTAATACAAAAAGCACAATGCCGACTTAAGTACAAGACGACTGATACTCTAACTTTCTATGATTTGAACCTCTCCTGTGAGTCCAGTTTTAGATTCCAATGCTTCACTTCGGGTTTACTGTATCCCTTGGACCCTCTTATTGACGATGAAACACAGAAATTGCATCTGAATTTAATACAAAAGGCACAATGCCGACTTAAGTACAAGAGGACAAAAACTCTAACTTTCTATGATTTGAACCTCTGCTGTGAGTCCAGTTTTAGTTTCCGATGCTTCACCTCAAGTTTACTGTATCCCTTGGACCTTCTTATTGACGATGAAACACAGAAATTGCTTCCGAATTTAATACAAAATGCACAATGCCGACTTACGTACAAGAGGACTGAAACTCTAACTTTCTATGTTTTGAACCTCTGCTGTGAGTCCAGTTTTAGTTTCCGATGCTTCACTTAAGGGTTTACTGTTTCCCTTGGACCTTCTTATTGACGATGAAACACAGAAATTGCATCCGAAATTAATACAAAAGGCACAACGCCGACTTAAGTACAAGAGGACTGAAACTCTAACTTTCTATGATTTGAACCTCTGCTGTGAGTCCACTTTTAGTTTCCGATGCTTCACTTCACATTTACTGTATCCCTGGGACTTTCTTATTGACGATGAAACACAGAAATTGCATCCGAAATTAATAAAAAAGGCACAATGCCGACTTAAGTACAAGAGGACTGATTCTCTAACATTCTATGATTTGAACCCCTCCTGTTGAGTCCAGTTTTAGATTCCGATGCTTAACTTCAGGTTTACTGTATCCCTTGGACCTTCTTATTGACGATGAAACACAGATATTGCATCCGAATTTAATAAAAACCGCACAATGACGACTTAAGTACAAGAGGACTGATACTCTAACTTTCTATGATTTGATCCCCTCCTGTGAGTCCACTTTTAGATTCCGATGCTTAACTTCAGGTTTACTGTATCCCTTAGACCTTCTTATTGACGATGAAACACAGGAATTGCATCCGAATTTAATACAAAAGGCACAATGCCGACTTAAGTACAAGAGGACTGATACTCTAACTTAATATGATTTGAACCTCTCCTGTGAGTCCAGTTTTAGATTCCGATGCTTCACTTCACGTTTACTGTATCCCTTGGACCCTCTTATTGACGATGAATCACAGAAATTGCATTCGAATTTAATACAAAAGGCACAATGCCGACTTAAGTACAAGAGGACTGAAACTCTAACTTTCTATGATTTGAACCTCTGCTGTGAGCCCAATTTTAGTTTCCGATGCTTCATTTCACGATTACTGTATCCCTTGGACCTTCTTATTGACGATAAAACACAGAAATTGCTTCCGAATTTAATACAAATGGCACAATGCCGACTTAAGTACAAGAGGACTGAAACTGTAACTTTCTATGATTTGAACCTTTGCTGTGAGTCCAGTTTAAGTTTCCGATGCTTCACTTCAGGTTTACTGTATCCCTCGGACCTTCTTATTGTCGATGAAACACAGAAATTGCATCCGAATTTAGTAAAAAAGGCACAATGCCGACTTAAGTACAAGAGGACTGATACTGTAACTTTCTATGATTTGAACCCCTCCTGTGAGTCCAGTTTTAGATTCCGATGCTTCACTTCAGGTTTACAGTATCCCTTGGACCATCTTATTGACGATGAAACACAGAAATTGCATCCCAATTAACTAAAAACGACACAATGACGACTTAAGTACAAGAGGACTGATACTCTAACTTTCTATGATTTGAACCCCTCCTGTGAGTCCAGTTATAGTTTTCCGATGCTTCACTTAAGGTTTACTGTATCCCTTGGACCTTCTTATTGACGATGAGACACAGAAATTCCATCCGAATTTAATAAAAACGGCACAATGCCGACTTGAGTACAAGAGGACTGATACTCTAACTTTCTATGATTTGAACCCCTCCTGTGAGTCCAGTTTTAGATTCCGATGCTTAACTTCTGGTTTACTGTATCCCTTGGACCTTCCTATAGACGATGAAACACAGAAATTCCATCCGAATTTAATACAAAAGGCACAATGCCGACTTAAGTACAAGAGCAATGAAACTCTAACTTTCTATGTTTTGAACCTCTGCTGTGAGTCCAGTTTAGGATTCCGATGTTTCACTTCAGGATTATTGTATCCCTTGGACCTTCTTATTGACGATGAAACACAAAAATTGCATCCGAATTTAATACAAAAGGAACAATGCCGACTTAAGTACAAGAGGACTGATACTCTAACTTTCTATGATTTGAACCCCTCCTGTGAGTCCAGTTTTAAATTCCGATGCTTAACTTCAGGTTTACTGTATCCCTTGGACCCTCTTATTGACGATGAAACACAGAAATTGCATCCGAAATTAATAAAAACGGCACAATGCCGCCTTAAGTACAAGAGGACTGGTACTTTAACTATCTATGATTTGAACCCCTCCTGTGAGTCCAGTTTTAGATTCCGATGCTTAACTTCAGGTTTACTGTATCCCTTGGACGTTCTTAGTGTCGATGAAACACAGAAATTGCATCCGAATTTAATACAAAAGGCACAATGCCGACTTAAGTACAAGAGGACTGATACTCTAACTTTCGATAATTTGATCCTCTCCTGTGAGTCCAGTTTTAGATTCCGATGCTTCACTTCAGGTTTACTGTATCCCTTGGACCCTCTTATTGACGTTGAAACACAGAAAGTTCATCCGAATTTAATACAAAAGGCACAATGCCGACTTAAGTACAAGAGGACTGAAACTCTAACTTTCTGTGATTTGAACCTCTGCTGTGAGTCCAGTTTTAGTTTCCGATGCTTCACTTCAGGTATACTGTATCCCTTGGACCTTCTTATTGACGATGAAACATAGAAATTGCATCCGAAGTTAATACAAAAGGCACAATGCCGACTTAAGTAGAAGAGGACAGAAACTCTAACCTTCTATGATTTGAAACTCTGCTGTGAGTCCAGTTTTAGTTTCCGATGCTTCACTTCAGGTTTACTGTATCCCTTGGACCTTCTTATTGACGATGAAACACAGAAATTGCATCCGAAATTAATAAAAAAGGCACAATGCCGACTTAAGTACAAGAGGACTGATACTCTAACTTTCTATGATTTGAACCCCTCCTTTGAGTCTAGTTTTAGATTCCGATGCTTAACTTCAGGTTTACTGTATCCCTTGGACCTTCTTATTGACGATGAAACACAGAAATTGCATCCGAATTTAATACAAAAGGCACAATGCCGACTTAAGTACAAGGAAACTGAAACTCTAACTTTCTACGATTTGAACCTCTGCTGTGAGACCAGTTTTAGTTTCCGATGCTTAACTTCAGGTTTACTGTATCCCATGGACTTTCTTATAGACGATGAAACACAGAAATTGCATCCGAATTTAATACAAAAGGCACAATGCCGACTTAAATACAAGAGGTCTGATACTCTAACTTTCAATGATTTGAACCCCTCCTGTGAGTCCAGTTTTAGATTCCGATGCTTAACTTCTGGTTTTACTGTATCCCTTGGACCTACTTATTGACGATGAAACACAGAAATTGCATCCGAATTTAATACAAAACTCACAATGCCGACTTAAGTACAGGAGTACTGAAACTCTAACTTCTTATGATTTGAACCTCTGCTGTGAGTCCAGTTTTAGTTTCCGATGCTTCACTTCAGGTTTTCTGTATCCCTTGGACCTTCTTATTGACGATGAAACACAGAATTTGCATCCGAATTTAATACAAAAGGCACAATGCCGACTTAAGTACCAGAGGACTGAAACTGTAACTTTCTATGATTTAAACCTCTGCTGTGGGTCCAGTTTTAGTTTCCGATGCTTCACTTCATGTTTACTGTATCCCTTGGGCCTTCCTATTGACGATGAAACACAAATATTACATCCGAATTTAATAAAAAAGGCACAACGCCGACTTATGTACAAGAGGACTGATACTCCAACTTTCTATGATTTGAACCCCTCCTGTGAGTCCAGTTTTAGCCTCCGATGCTTAACTTCAGGTTTACTGTATCCCTTGGACCCTCTTATTGACGATGAAACACAGAAATTGCATCCGAAATTAATAAAAACGGCACAATGCCGCCTTAAGTACAAGAGGACTGGTACTTTAACTATCTATGATTTGAACCCCTCCTGTGAGTCCAGTTTTAGATTCCGATGCTTAACTTCAGGTTTACTGTATCCCTTGGACCTTCTTAGTGTCGATGAAACACAGAAATTGCATCCGAATTTAATACAAAAGGCACAATGCCGACTTAAGTACAAGAGGACAGATACTCTAACTTTCGATGATTTGATCCTCACCTGTGAGTCCAGTTTTAGATTCCGATGCTTCACTTCAGGTTTACTGTATCCCTTGGACCCTCTTATTGACGTTGAAACACAGAAAGTTCATCCGAATTTAATACAAAAGGCACAATGCCGACTTAAGTACAAGAGGACTGAAACTCTAACTTTCTGTGATTTGAACCTCTGCTGTGAGTCCAGTTTTAGTTTCCGATGCTTCACTTCAGGTATACTGTATCCCTTGGACCTTCTTATTGACGATGAAACATAGAAATTGCATCCGAAGTTAATACAAAAGGCACAATGCCGACTTAAGTAGAAGAGGACAGAAACTCTAACTTTCTGTGATTTGAACCTCTGCTGTGAGTCCAGTTTTAGTTTCCGATGCTTCACTTCAGGTTTACTGTATCCCTTGGACCTTCTTATTGACGATGAAACACAGAAATTGCATCCGAAATTAATAAAAAAGGCACAATGCCGACTTAAGTACAAGAGGACTGATACTCTAACTTTCTATGATTTGAACCCCTCCTTTGAGTCTAGTTTTAGATTCCGATGCTTAACTTCAGGTTTACTGTATCCCTTGGACCTTCTTATTGACGATGAAACACAGAAATTGCATCCGAATTTAATACAAAAGGCACAATGCCGACTTAAGTACAAGAGGACTGAAACTCTAACTTTCTACGATTTGAACCCCTCCTGTGAGTCCAGTTTTAAATTCCGATGCTTAACTTCAGGTTTACTGTATCCCTTGGACCCTCTTATTGACGATGAAACACAGAAATTGCATCCGAAATTAATAAAAACGGCACAATGCCGCCTTAAGTACAAGAGGACTGGTACTTTAACTATCTATGATTTGAACCCCTCCTGTGAGTCCAGTTTTAGATTCCGATGCTTAACTTCAGGTTTACTGTATCCCTTGGACCTTCTTAGTGTCGACGAAACACAGAAATTGCATCCGAATTTAATACAAAAGGCACAATGCCGACTTAAGTACAAGAGGACTGATACTCTAACTTTCGATGATTTGATCCTCTCCTGTGAGTCCAGTTTTAGATTCCGATGCTTCACTTCAGGTTTACTGTATCCCTTGGACCCTCTTATTGACGTTGAAACACAGAAAGTTCATCCGAATTTAATACAAAAGGCACAATGCCGACATAAGTACAAGAGGACTGAAACTCTAACTTTCTGTGATTTGAACCTCTGCTGTGAGTCCAGTTTTAGTTTCCGATGCTTCACTTCAGGTATACTGTATCCCTTGGACCTTCTTATTGACGATGAAACATAGAAATTGCATCCGAAGTTAATACAAAAGGCACAATGCCGACTTAAGTAGAAGAGGACAGAAACTCTAACTTTCTATGATTTGAAACTCTGCTGTGAGTCCAGTTTTAGTTTCCGATGCTTCACTTCAGGTTTACTGTATCCCTTGGACCTTCTTATTGACGATGAAACACAGAAATTGCATCCGAAATTAATAAAAAAGGCACAATGCCGACTTAAGTACAAGAGGACTGATACTCTAACTTTCTATGATTTGAACCCCTCCTTTGAGTCTAGTTTTAGATTCCGATGCTTAACTTCAGGTTTACTGTATCCCTTGGACCTTCTTATTGACGATGAAACACAGAAATTGCATCCGAATTTAATACAAAAGGCACAATGCCGACTTAAGTACAAGAGGACTGAAACTCTAACTTTCTACGATTTGAACCTCTGCTGTGAGACCAGTTTTAGTTTCCGATGCTTAACTTCAGGTTTACTGTATCCCATGGACTTTCTTATAGACGATGAAACACAGAAATTGCATCCGAATTTAATACAAAAGGCACAATGCCGACTTAAATACAAGAGGTCTGATACTCTAACTTTCAATGATTTGAACCCCTCCTGTGAGTCCAGTTTTAGATTCCGATGCTTAACTTCTGGTTTTACTGTATCCCTTGGACCTACTTATTGACGATGAAACACCGAAATTGCATCCGAATTTAATACAAAACTCACAATGCCGACTTAAGTACAGGAGTACTGAAACTCTAACTTCTTATGATTTGAACCTCTGCTGTGAGTCCAGTTTTAGTTTCCGATGCTTCACTTCAGGTTTACTGTATTCCTTGGACCATCTTATTGACGATGAAACACAGAATTTGCATCCGAATTTAATACAAAAGGCACAATGCCGACTTAAGTACCAGAGGACTGAAACTGTAACTTTCTATGATTTAAACCTCTGCTGTGGGTCCAGTTTTAGTTTCCGATGCTTCACTTCATGTTTACTGTATCCCCTGGGCCTTCCTATTGACGATGAAACACAGAAATTGTATCCGAATTTAATAAAAAAGGCGCAATGCCAACTTAAGTACAAGAGGACTGATACTCTAACCTTCTATGATTTGAACCCCTCCTGTTGAGTCCAGTTTTAGATTCCGATGCTTAACTTCAGGTTTACTGTATCCCTTGGACCTTCTTATTGTCGATGAAACACAGAAATTGCATCCGAATTTAATAAAAGACGCACAATGCCGACTTAAGTACAAGAGGACTGATACTTTAACTTTCTATGATTTGATCCCCTCCTGTGAGTCCAGTTTTAGATTCCGATGCTTAACTTCTGGTTTACTGTATCCCTTGGACCTTCTTATTGGCGATGAAACACAGAAATTGCATCCGAATTTAATACAAAAGGCACAATGCCGACATAAGTACAAGAGTACTGAAACTCTAACTTTCTATGATTTGAACCTCTGCTTTGAGTCCAGTTTTAGTTTCCGATGCTTCACTTCAGGTTTACTGTATTCCTTGGACCTTCTTATTGACGATGAAACACAGAAATTGCATCCGAATTTAATACAAAAGGCACAATGCCGACTTAAGTACAAGAGGACTGAAACTCTAACTTTCTATGATTTGAACCTCTGCTGTGAGTCCAGTTTTAGTCTCCGATGCTTCACTTCAGGTTTACTGTATCCCTTGGACCTTCTTATTGACGATGAAACACAGAAATTGCATCCGAATTTAATACAAAAGGCACAATGCCGACTTAAGTAAAAGAGGACTGATACCCTAACTTTCTATGTTTTGAACCTCTCCTGTGAGTCCAGTTTTAGATTCCGATGCTTCATTTCGGGTTTACTGTATCCCTTGGACCCTCTCATTGACGATGAAACACAGAAATTGCATCCGAATTTAATACAAAAGGCACAATGCCGACTTAAGTACACGAGGTCTGATACTCTAACTTTCTATGATTTGATCCTCTGCTGTGAGTCCAGTTTTAGTTTCCGATGCTTCACTTCAGGTTTACTGTATCCCTTGGACCTTCTTATTGACGATGAAACACAGAAATTGCTTCCGAATTTAATACAAAATGCACAATGCCAACTTACGTACAAGAGGACTGAAACTCTAACTTTCTATGTTTTGAACCTCTGCTGTGAGTCCAGTTTTAGTTTCCGACGCTTCACTTAAGGGTTTACTGTTTCCCTTGGACCTTCTTATTGACGATGAAACACAGAAATTGCATCCGAAATTAATACAAAAGGCACAATGCCGACTTAAGTACAAGAGGACTGAAACTCTAACTTTCTGTGATTTGAACCTCTGCTGTGAGTCCACTTTTAGTTTCTGATGCTTCACTTCACATTTACTGTATCCCTGGGACTTTCTTATTGACGATGAAACACAGAAATTGCATCCGAAATTAATAAAAAAGGCACAATGCCGACTTAAGTACAAGAGGACTGATTCTCTAACATTCTATGATTCGAACCCCTCCTGTTGAGTCCAGTTTTAGATTCCGATGCTTAACTTCAGGTTTACTGTATCCCTTGGACCTTCTTATTGACGATGAAACACAGATATTGCATCCGAATTTAATAAAAACCGCACAATGACGACTTAAGTACAAGAGGACTGATACTCTAACTTTCTATGATTTGATCCCCTCCTGTGAGTCCACTTTTAGATTCCGATGCTTAACTTCAGGTTTACTGTATCCCTTAGACCTTCTTATTGACGATGAAACACAGAAATTGCATCCGAATTTAATACAAAAGGCACAATGCCGACTTAAGTACAAGAGGACTGATACTCTAACTTAATATGATTTGAACCTCTCCTGTGAGTCCAGTTTTAGATTCCGATGCTTCACTTCACGTTTACTGTATCCCTTGGACCCTCTTATTGACGATGAATCACAGAAATTGCATCCGAATTTAATACAAAAGGCACAATGCCGACTTAAGTACAAGAGGACTGAAACTCTAACTTTCTATGATTTGAACCTCTGCTGTGAGCCCAATTTTAGTTTCCGATGCTTCATTTCACGATTACTGTATCCCTTGGACCTTCTTATTGACGATAAAACACAGAAATTGCATCCGAATTTAATACAAAAGGCACAATGCCGACTTAATTACAAGATGGTTGAAACTCTAACTTTCTATGATTTGAACCTCTGCTGTGAGTCCAGTTTTAGTTTCCGATGCTTCACTTCAGGTTTACTGTATCCCTTGGACCTTCTTATTGACGATGAAACACAGAAATTGCTTCCGAATTTAATACAAATGGCACAATGCCGACTTAAGTACAAGAGGACTGAAACTGTAACTTTCTATGATTTGAACCTTTGCTGTGAGTCCAGTTTAAGTTTCCGATGCTTCACTTCAGGTTTACTGTATCCCTCGGACCTTCTTATTGTCGATGAAACACAGAAATTGCATCCGAATTTAGTAAAAAAGGCACAATGCCGACTTAAGTACAAGAGGACTGATACTCTAACTTTCTATGATTTGAACCCCTCCTGTGAGTCCAGTTTTAGATTCCGATGCTTAACTTCAGGTTTACTGTATCCCTTGGACCATCTTATTGACGATGAAACACAGAAATTGCATCCCAATTAATTAAAAACGACACAATGACGACTTAAGTACAAGAGGACTGATACTCTAACTTTCTATGATTTGAACCCCTCCTGTGAGTCCAGTTATAGTTTTCCGATGCTTCACTTAAGGTTTACTGTATCCCTTGGACCTTCTTATTGACGATGAGACACAGAAATTCCATCCGAATTTAATAAAAACGGCACAATGCCGACTTGAGTACAAGAGGACTGATACTCTAACTTTCTATGATATGAACCCCTCCTGTGAGTCCAGTTTTAGATTCCGATGCTTAACTTCTGGTTTACTGTATCCCTTGGACCTTCCTATAGACGATGAAACACAGAAATTCCATCCGAATTTAATACAAAAGGCACAATGCCGACTTAAGTACAAGAGCAATGAAACTCTAACTTTCTATGTTTTGAACCTCTACTGTGAGTCCAGTTTAGGATTCCGATGTTTCACTTCAGAATTATTGTATCCCTTGGACCTTCTTATTGACGATGAAACACAAAAATTGCATCCGAATTTAATACAAAAGGCACAATGCCGACTTAAGTACAAGAGGACTGATACTCTAACTTTCTATGATTTGAACCCCTCCTGTGAGTCCAGTTTTAAATTCCGATGCTTAACTTCAGGTTTACTGTATCCCTTGGACCCTCTTATTGACGATGAAACACAGAAATTGCATCCGAAATTAATAAAAACGGCACAATGCCGCCTTAAGTACAAGAGGACTGGTACTTTAACTATCTATGATTTGAACCCCTCCTGTGAGTCCAGTTTTAGATTCCGATGCTTAACTTCAGGTTTACTGTATCCCTTGGACCTTCTTAGTGTCGATGAAACACAGAAATTGCATCCGAATTTAATACAAAAGGCACAATGCCGACTTAAGTACAAGAGGACTGATACTCTAACTTTCGATGATTTGATCCTCTCCTGTGAGTCCAGTTTTAGATTCCGATGCTTCACTTCAGGTTTACTGTATCCCTTGGACCCTCTTATTGACGTTGAAACACAGAAAGTTCATCCGAATTTAATACAAAAGGCACAATGCCGACTTAAGTACAAGAGGACTGAAACTCTAACTTTCTGTGATTTGAACCTCTGCTGTGAGTCCAGTTTTAGTTTCCGATGCTTCACTTCAGGTATACTGTATCCCTTGGACCTTCTTATTGACGATGAAACATAGAAATTGCATCCGAAGTTAATACAAAAGGCACAATGCCGACTTAAGTAGAAGAGGACAGAAACTCTAACTTTCTATGATTTGAAACTCTGCTGTGAGTCCAGTTTTAGTTTCCGATGCTTCACTTCAGGTTTACTGTATCCCTTGGACCTTCTTATTGACGATGAAACACAGAAATTGCATCCGAAATTAATAAAAAAGGCACAATGCCGACTTAAGTACAAGAGGACTGATACTCTAACTTTCTATGATTTGAACCCCTCCTGTGAGTCTAGTTTTAGATTCCGATGCTTACCTTCAGGTTTACTGTATCCCTTGGACCTTCTTATTGACGATGAAACACAGAAATTGCATCCGAATTTAATACAAAATTCACAAAGCCGACTTAAGTACAAGAGGACTGAAACTCTAACTTTCTACGATTTGAACCTCTGCTGTGCGACCAGTTTTAGTTTCCGATGCTTAACTTCAGGTTTACTGTATCCCATGGACTTTCTTATAGACGATGAAACACAGAAATTGCATCCGAATTTAATACAAAAGGCACAATGCCGACTTAAATACAAGAGGTCTGATACTCTAACTTTCAATGATTTGAACCCCTCCTGTGAGTCCAGTTTTAGATTCCGATGCTTAACTTCTGGTTTTACTGTATCCCTTGGACCTACTTATTGACGATGAAACACAGAAATTGCATCCGAATTTAATACAAAACTCACAATGCCGACTTAAGTACAGGAGTACTGAAACTCTAACTTCTTATGATTTGAACCTCTGCTGTGAGTCCAGTTTTAGTTTCCGATGCTTCACTTCAGGTTTACTGTATTCCTTGGACCATCTTATTGACGATGAAACACAAAAATTGCATCCGAATTTAATACAAAAGGCACAATGCCGACTTAAGTACAACAGGACTGAAACTCTAACTTTCTATGATTTGAACCTCTGCTGTGAGTCCAGTTTTAGTTTCCGATGCTTCACTTTAGGTTTACTGTATCCCTTGGACCTTCTTATTGACGATGAAACACAGAATTTGCATCCGAATTTAATACAAAAGGCACAATGCCGACTTAAGTACCAGAGGACTGAAACTGTAACTTTCTATGATTTAAACCTCTGCTGTGGGTCCAGTTTTAGTTTCCGATGCTTCACTTCATGTTTACTGTATCCCTTGGGCCTTCCTATTGACGATGAAACACAGAAATTGTATCCGAATTTAATAAAAAAGGCGCAATGCCAACTTAAGTACAAGAGGACTGATACTCTAACTTTCTATGATTTGAACCCCTCCTGTTGAGTCCAGTTTTAGATTCCGATGCTTAACTTCAGGTTTACTGTATCCCTTGGACCTTCTTATTGTCGATGAAACACAGAAATTGCATCCGAATTTAATAAAAGACGCACAATGCCGACTTAAGTACAAGAGGACCGATACTTTAACTTTCTATGATTTGATCCCCTCCTGTGAGTCCAGTTTTAGATTCCGATGCTTAACTTCTGGTTTACTGTATCCCTTGGACCTTCTTATTGGCGATGAAACACAGAAATTGCATCCGAATTTAATACAAAAGGCACAATGCCGACATAAGTACAAGAGTACTGAAACTCTAACTTTCTATGATTTGAACCTCTGCTTTGAGTCCAGTTTTAGTTTCCGATGCTTCACTTCAGGTTTACTGTATTCCTTGGACCTTCTTATTGACGATGAAACATAGAAATTGCATCCGAATTTAATACAAAAGGCACAATGCCGACTTAAGTACAAGAGGACTGAAACTCTAACTTTCTATGATTTGAACCTCTGCTGTGAGTCCAGTTTTAGTCTCCGATGCTTCACTTCAGGTTTACTGTATCCCTTGGACCTTCTTATTGACGATGAAACACAGAAATTGCATCCGAATTTAATACAAAAGGCACAATGCCGACTTAAGTAAAAGAGGACTGATACCCTAACTTTCTATGTTTTGAACCTCTCCTGTGAGTCCAGTTTTAGATTCCGATGCTTCATTTCGGGTTTACTGTATCCCTTGGACCCTCTCATTGACGATGAAACACAGAAATTGCATCCGAATTTAATACAAAAGGCACAATGCCGACTTAAGTACACGAGGTCTGATACTCTAACTTTCTATGATTTGATCCTCTGCTGTGAGTCCAGTTTTAGTTTCCGATGCTTCACTTCAGGTTTACTGTATCCCTTGGACCTTCTTATTGACGATGAAACACAGAAATTGCATCCGAATTTAATACAAAAGGCACAATGCCGACATAAGTACAAGAGGACTGATACTCTAATTTTCTATGATTTGATCCCCTCCTGTGAGTCCAGTTTTAGATTCCGATGCTTAACTTCAGGTTTACTGTATCCCTTGGACCTTCTTATTGACGATGAAACACAGAAATTGCATCCCAATTTAATAAAAACGACACAATGACGACTTAAGTACAAGAGGACTGATACTCTAACTTTCTATGTTTTGAACCTCTGCTGTGAGTCCAGTTTTAGTTTCCGATGCTTCACTTAAGGTTTACTGTTTCCCTTGGACCTTCTTATTGACGATGAAACACAGAAATTGCATCCGAAATTAATACAAAAGGCACAATGCCGACTTAAGTACAAGAGGACTGAAACTCTAACTTTCTATGATTTGAACCTCTGCTGTGAGTCCACTTTTAGTTTCCGATGCTTCACTTCACATTTACTGTATCCCTGGGACTTTCTTATTGACGATGAAACACAGAAATTGCATCCGAAATTAATAAAAAAGGCACAATGCCGACTTAAGTACAAGAGGACTGATTCTCTAACATTCTATGATTTGAAACCCTCCTGTTGAGTCCAGTTTTAGATTCCGATGCTTAACTTCAGGTATACTGTATCCCTTGGACCTTCTTATTGACGATGAAACACAGATATTGCATCCGAATTTAATAAAAACCGCACAATGCCGACTTAAGTACAAGAGGACTGATACTCTAACTTTCTATGATTTGATCCCCTCCGGTGAGTCCACTTTTAGATTCCGATGCTTAACTTCAGGTTTACTGTATCCCTTGGACCTTCTTATTGACGATGAAACACAGAAATTGCATCCGAATTTAATACAAAAGGCACAATGCCGACTTAAGTACAAGAGGACTGATACTCTAACTTAATATGATTTGAACCTCTCCTGTGAGTCCAGTTTTAGATTCCGATGCTTCACTTCAGGTTTACTGTATCCCTTGGACCCTCTTATTGACGATGAATCACAGAAATTGCATCCGAATTTAATACAAAAGGCACAATGCCGACTTAAGTACAAGAGGACTGAAACTCTAACTTTCTATGATTTGAACCTCTGCTGTGAGCCCAATTTTAGTTTCTGATGCTTCATTTCACGATTACTGTATCCCTTGGACCTTCTTATTGACGATGAAACACAGAAATTGCATCCGAATTTAATACAAAAGGCACAATGCCGACTTAATTACAAGATGACTGAAACTCTAACTTTCTATGATTTGAACCTCTGCTGTGAGTCCAGTTTTAGTTTCCGATGCTTCACTTCAGGTTTACTGTATCCCTTGGACCTTCTTATTGACGATGAAACACAGAAATTGCTTCCGAATTTAATACAAATGGCACAATGCCGACTTATGTACAAGAGGACTGAAACTGTAACTTTCTATGATTTGAACCTTTGCTGTGAGTCCAGTTTAAGTTTCCGATGCTTCACTTCAGGTTTACTGTATCCCTTATACCTTCTTATTGTCGATGAAACACAGAAATTGCATCCGAATTTAGTAAAAAAGGCACAATGCCGACTTAAGTACAAGAGGACTGATACTCTAACTTTCTATGATTTGAACCCCTCCTGTGAGTCCAGTTTTAGATTCCGATGCTTAACTTCAGGTTTACTGTATCCCTTGGACCATCTTATTGACGATGAAACACAGAAATTGCATCCCAATTAATTAAAAACGACACAATGACGACTTAAGTACAAGAGGACTGATACTCTAACTTTCTATGATTTGAACCCCTCCTGTGAGTCCAGTTATAGTTTTCCGATGCTTCACTTAAGGTTTACTGTATCCCTTGGACCTTCTTATTGACGATGAGACACAGAAATTCCATTCGAATTTAATAAAAACGGCACAATGCCGACTTGAGTACAAGAGGACTGATACTCTAACTTTCTATGATTTGAACCCCTCCTGTGAGTCCAGTTTTAGATTCCGATGCTTAACTTCTGGTTTACTGTATCCCTTGGACCTTCCTATAGACGATGAAACACAGAAATTCCATCCGAATTTAATACAAAAGGCACAATGCCGACTTAAGTACAAGAGCAATGAAACTCTAACTTTCTATGTTTTGAACCTCTGCTGTGAGTCCAGTTTAGGATTCCGATGTTTCACTTCAGAATTACTGTATCCCTTGGACCTTCTTATTGACGATGAAACACAAAAATTGCATCCGAATTTAATACAAAAGGCACAATGCCGACTTACGTACAAGAGGACTGAAACTCTAACTTTCTATGATTTGAACCTCTGCTGTGAGTCCAGTTTCAGTTTCCGATGCTTAACTTCTGGTTTACTGTCTCCCTTGGACCTTCTTATTGACGATGAAACACAGAAATTGCATCCGAATTTAATACAAAACGCACAATGCCGACTTAAGTACAGGAGGACTGATACTCTAACTTTCTATGATTTGAACCTCTCCTGTGAGTCCAGTTTTAGATTCCGATGCTTCACTTCGGGTTTACTGTATCCCTTGGACCCTCTTATTGTCGATGAAACACAGAAATTGCTTCCGAATTTAATACAGAAGGCACAATGCCGACTTACGTACAAGAGGACTGAAACTCTAACTTTCTACGATTTGAACCTCTGCTGTGAGTCCAGTTTTAGTTTCCGATGCTTAACTTCAGGTTTACTGTATCCCTTGGACCTTCTTATTGACGATGAAACACAGAAATTGCATCCGAATTTAATACAAAAGGCACAATGCCGACTTAAGTACAAGAGGACTGAAACTGTAACTTTCTATGTTTTGGACTTCTGCTGTGAGTCCAGTTTTAGTTTCCGATGCTTCACTTCAAGTTTACTGTATCCCTTGGTCCTTCTTATCGACGATGAAACACAGAAATTACATCCGAATTTAATGCAAAAGGCACAATGCCGACTTAAGTACAAGAGGACTGAAGCTCTAACTTTCTATGATTTGAACCTCTGCTGTGAGTCCAGTTTTAGTTTCCGATTCTTCACTTCTGGTTTACTGTATCCCTTGGACCATCTTATTGACGATGAGACACAGAAATTGCATCCGAATTTAATAAAAAAGGCACAATGCCGACTTAAGTACAAGAGGACCGATACTCTAACTTTCTATGATTTGAACCTCTCCTTTGAGTCCAGTTTTAGATTCCGATGCTTCACTTCGGGTTTACTGTATTTTTTGGACCCTCTTATTGACGATGAAACACAGAATTAGCATCCCAATTTAATACAAAAGGCACAATGCCGACTTAAGTACAAGAGGACTGATACTCTAACTTTCTATGATTTGAACCTCTGCTGTGAGTCCAGTTTTAGTTTCCGATGCTTCACTTCAGGTTTACTGTATCCCTTGAACCTTCTTATTGACGATGAAACACAGAAATTGCATGCGAATTTAATACAAAAGGCACAATGCCGACTTAAGTACAAGAGGACTGAAACTGTAACTTTCTATGATTCGAGCCTCTGCTGTGAGTCCAGTTTAAGTTTGCGATGCTTCACTTCAGGTTTACTGTATCCCTTGGACCTTCTTATTGACGATGAAACACAGAAATTGCATCCGAATTTAATACAAAAGGCACAATGCCGACTTAAGTACAAGAGGATTGATACTCTAACTTTCTATGATTAGATCCCCTCCTGTGAGTCCAGTTTTAGATTCCGATGCTTAACTTCAGGTTTACTGTATCCCTTGGACCTTCTTATTGACGATGAAACACAGAAATTGCATCCCAATTTAATAAAAACGACACAATGACGACTTAAGTACAAGAGGACTGATACTCTAATTTTTTATGATTTGAACCCCTCCTGTGAGTCCAGTTATAGTTTTCCGATGCTTCACTTAAGGTTTACTGTATCCCTTGGACCTTCTTATTGACGAAGAGACACAGAAATTCCATCCGAATTTAATAAAACAGGCACAATGCCGACTTGAGTACAAGAGGACTGATACTCTAACTTTCTATGATTTGAACCCCTCCTGTGAGTCCAGTTTTAGATTCCGATGCTTAACTTCAGGTTTACTGTAACCCTTGGACCTTCTTATTGACGATGAAACACAGAAATTGGATCCGAATTTAATACAAAAAGCACAATGCCGACTTAAGTACAAGACGACTGATACTCTAACTTTCTATGATTTGAACCTCTCCTGTGAGTCCAGTTTTAGATTCCAATGCTTCACTTCGGGTTTACTGTATCCCTTGGACCCTCTTATTGACGATGAAACACAGAAATTGCATCTGAATTTAATACAAAAGGCACAATGCCGACTTAAGTACAAGAGGACAAAAACTCTAACTTTCTATGATTTGAACCTCTGCTGTGAGTCCAGTTTAAGTTTCCGATGCTTCACCTCAGGTTTACTGTATCCCTTGGACCTTCTTATTGACGATGAAACACAGAAATTGCTTCCGAATTTAATACAAAATGCACAATGCCGACTTACGTACAAGAGGACTGAAACTCTAACTTTCTATGTTTTGAACCTCTGCTGTGAGTCCAGTTTTAGTTTCCGATGCTTCACTTAAGGTTTACTGTTTCCCTTGGACCTTCTTATTGACGATGAAACACAGAAATTGCATCCGAAATTAATACAAAAGGCACAATGCCGACTTAAGTACAAGAGGACTGAAACTCTAACTTTCTATGATTTGAACCTCTGCTGTGAGTCCACTTTTAGTTTCCGATGCTTCCCTTCACATTTACTGTATCCCTGGGACTTTCTTATTGACGATGAAACACAGAAATTGCATCCGAAATTAATAAAAAAGGCACAATGCCGACTTAAGTACAAGAGGACTGATTCTCTAACATTCTATGATTTGAACCCCTCCTGTTGAGTCCAGTTTTAGATTCCGATGCTTAACTTCAGGTTTACTGTATCCCTTGGACCTTCTTATTGACGATGAAACACAGATATTGCATCCGAATTTAATAAAAACCGCACAATGCCGACTTAAGTACAAGAGGACTGATACTCTAACTTTCTATGATTTGATCCCCTCCGGTGAGTCCACTTTTAGATTCCGATGCTTAACTTCAGGTTTACTGTATCCCTTGGACCTTCTTATTGACAATGAAACACAGAAATTGCATCCGAATTTAATACAAAAGGCACAATGCCGACTTAAGTACAAGAGGACTGATACTCTAACTTAATATGATTTGAACCTCTCCTGTGAGTCCAGTTTTAGATTCCGATGCTTCACTTCAGGTTTACTGTATCCCTTGGACCCACTTATTGACGATGAATCACAGAAATTGCATCCGAATTTAATACAAAAGGCACAATGCCGACTTAAGTACAAGAGGACTGAAACTCTAACTTTCTATGATTTGAACCTCTGCTGTGAGCCCAATTTTAGTTTCTGATGCTTCATTTCACGATTACTGTATCCCTTGGACCTTCTTATTGACGATGAAACACAGAAATTGCATCCGAATTTAATACAAAAGGCACAATGCCGACTTAATTACAAGATGACTGAAACTCTAACTTTCTATGATTTGAACCTCTGCTGTGAGTCCAGTTTTAGTTTCCGATGCTTCACTTCAGGTTTACTGTATCCCTTGGACCTTCTTATTGACGATGAAACACAGAAATTGCTTCCGAATTTAATACAAATGGCACAATGCCGACTTATGTACAAGAGGACTGAAACTGTAACTTTCTATGATTTGAACCTTTGCTGTGAGTCCAGTTTAAGTTTCCGATGCTTCACTTCAGGTTTACTGTATCCCTTATACCTTCTTATTGTCGATGAAACACAGAAATTGCATCCGAATTTAGTAAAAAAGGCACAATGCCGACTTAAGTACAAGAGGACTGATACTCTAACTTTCTATGATTTGAACCCCTCCTGTGAGTCCAGTTTTAGATTCCGATGCTTAACTTCAGGTTTACTGTATCCCTTGGACCTCCTCATTGACAATGAAACACAGAAATTGCATTCGAATTTAATACAAAAGGCACAATGCCGACTTACGTACAAGAGGACTGAAACTCTAACTTTCTATGATTTGAACCTCTGCTGTGAGTCCAGTTTCAGTTTCCGATGCTTAACTTCTGGTTTACTGTCTCCCTTGGACCTTCTTATTGACGATGAAACACAGAAATTGCATCCGAATTTAATACAAAACGCACAATGCCGACTTAAGTACAGGAGGACTGATACTCTAACTTTCTATGATTTAAACCTCTCCTGTGAGTCCAGTTTTAGATTCCGATGCTTCACTTCGGGTTTACTGTATCCCTTGGACCCTCTTATTGTCGATGAAACACAGAAATTGCTTCCGAATTTAATACAAAAGGCACAATGCCGACTTACGTACAAGAGGACTGAAACTCTAACATTCTACGATTTGAACCTCTGCTGTGAGTCCAGTTTTAGTTTCCGATGCTTAACTTCAGGTTTACTGTATCCCTTGGACCTTCTTATTGACGATGAAACACAGAAATTGCATCCGAATTTAATACAAAAGGCACAATGCCGACTTAAGTACAAGAGGACTGAAACTGTAACTTTCTATGTTTTGGACTTCTGCTGTGAGTCCAGTTTTAGTTTCCGATGCTTCACTTCAAGTTTACTGTATCCCTTGGTCCTTCTTATCGACGATGAAACACAGAAATTACATCCGAATTTAATGCAAAAGGCACAATGCCGACTTAAGTACTAGAGGACTGAAGCTCTAACTTTCTATGATTTGAACCTCTGCTGTGAGTCCAGTTTTAGTTTCCGATTCTTCACTTCTGGTTTACTGTATCCCTTGGACCATCTTATTGACGATGAGACACAGAAATTGCATCCGAATTTAATAAAAAAGGCACAATGCCGACTTAAGTACAAGAGGACTGATACTCTAACTTTCTATGATTTGAACCTCTCCTGTGAGTCCAGTTTTAGATTCCGATGCTTCACTTCGGGTCTACTGTATTTTTTGGACCCTCTTATTGACGATGAAACACAGAATTAGCATCCCAATTTAATACAAAAGGCACAATGCCGACTTAAGTACAAGACGACTGATACTCTAACTTTCTATGATTTGAACCTCTGCTGTGAGTCCAGTTTTAGTTTCCGATGCTTCACTTCAGGTTTACTGTATCCCTTGAACCTTCTTATTGACGATGAAACACAGAAATTGCATGCGAATTTAATACAAAAGGCACAATGCCGACTTAAGTACAAGAGGACTGAAACTGTAACTTTCTATGATTCGAACCTCTGCTGTGAGTCCAGTTTAAGTTTGCGATGCTTCACTTCAGGTTTACTGTATCCCTTGGACCTTCTTATTGACGATGAAACACAGAAATTGCATCCGAATTTAATAAAAAAGGCACAATGCCGACTTAAGTACAAGAGGACCGATACTCTAACTTTCTATGATTTGAACCTCTCCTTTGAGTCCAGTTTTAGATTCCGATGCTTCACTTCGGGTTTACTGTATTTTTTGGACCCTCTTATTGACGATGAAACACAGAATTAGCATCCCAATTTAATACAAAAGGCACAATGCCGACTTAAGTACAAGAGGACTGATACTCTAACTTTCTATGATTTGAACCTCTGCTGTGAGTCCAGTTTTAGTTTCCGATGCTTCACTTCAGGTTTACTGTATCCCTTGAACCTTCTTATTGACGATGAAACACAGAAATTGCATGCGAATTTAATACAAAAGGCACAATGCCGACTTAAGTACAAGAGGACTGAAACTGTAACTTTCTATGATTCGAGCCTCTGCTGTGAGTCCAGTTTAAGTTTGCGATGCTTCACTTCAGGTTTACTGTATCCCTTGGACCTTCTTATTGACGATGAAACACAGAAATTGCATCCGAATTTAATACAAAAGGCACAATGCCGACTTAAGTACAAGAGGATTGATACTCTAACTTTCTATGATTAGATCCCCTCCTGTGAGTCCAGTTTTAGATTCCGATGCTTAACTTCAGGTTTACTGTATCCCTTGGACCTTCTTATTGACGATGAAACACAGAAATTGCATCCCAATTTAATAAAAACGACACAATGACGACTTAAGTACAAGAGGACTGATACTCTAATTTTTTATGATTTGAACCCCTCCTGTGAGTCCAGTTATAGTTTTCCGATGCTTCACTTAAGGTTTACTGTATCCCTTGGACCTTCTTATTGACGAAGAGACACAGAAATTCCATCCGAATTTAATAAAACAGGCACAATGCCGACTTGAGTACAAGAGGACTGATACTCTAACTTTCTATGATTTGAACCCCTCCTGTGAGTCCAGTTTTAGATTCCGATGCTTAACTTCAGGTTTACTGTAACCCTTGGACCTTCTTATTGACGATGAAACACAGAAATTGGATCCGAATTTAATACAAAAAGCACAATGCCGACTTAAGTACAAGACGACTGATACTCTAACTTTCTATGATTTGAACCTCTCCTGTGAGTCCAGTTTTAGATTCCAATGCTTCACTTCGGGTTTACTGTATCCCTTGGACCCTCTTATTGACGATGAAACACAGAAATTGCATCTGAATTTAATACAAAAGGCACAATGCCGACTTAAGTACAAGAGGACAAAAACTCTAACTTTCTATGATTTGAACCTCTGCTGTGAGTCCAGTTTAAGTTTCCGATGCTTCACCTCAGGTTTACTGTATCCCTTGGACCTTCTTATTGACGATGAAACACAGAAATTGCTTCCGAATTTAATACAAAATGCACAATGCCGACTTACGTACAAGAGGACTGAAACTCTAACTTTCTATGTTTTGAACCTCTGCTGTGAGTCCAGTTTTAGTTTCCGATGCTTCACTTAAGGTTTACTGTTTCCCTTGGACCTTCTTATTGACGATGAAACACAGAAATTGCATCCGAAATTAATACAAAAGGCACAATGCCGACTTAAGTACAAGAGGACTGAAACTCTAACTTTCTATGATTTGAACCTCTGCTGTGAGTCCACTTTTAGTTTCCGATGCTTCCCTTCACATTTACTGTATCCCTGGGACTTTCTTATTGACGATGAAACACAGAAATTGCATCCGAAATTAATAAAAAAGGCACAATGCCGACTTAAGTACAAGAGGACTGATTCTCTAACATTCTATGATTTGAACCCCTCCTGTTGAGTCCAGTTTTAGATTCCGATGCTTAACTTCAGGTTTACTGTATCCCTTGGACCTTCTTATTGACGATGAAACACAGATATTGCATCCGAATTTAATAAAAACCGCACAATGCCGACTTAAGTACAAGAGGACTGATACTCTAACTTTCTATGATTTGATCCCCTCCGGTGAGTCCACTTTTAGATTCCGATGCTTAACTTCAGGTTTACTGTATCCCTTGGACCTTCTTATTGACAATGAAACACAGAAATTGCATCCGAATTTAATACAAAAGGCACAATGCCGACTTAAGTACAAGAGGACTGATACTCTAACTTAATATGATTTGAACCTCTCCTGTGAGTCCAGTTTTAGATTCCGATGCTTCACTTCAGGTTTACTGTATCCCTTGGACCCACTTATTGACGATGAATCACAGAAATTGCATCCGAATTTAATACAAAAGGCACAATGCCGACTTAAGTACAAGAGGACTGAAACTCTAACTTTCTATGATTTGAACCTCTGCTGTGAGCCCAATTTTAGTTTCTGATGCTTCATTTCACGATTACTGTATCCCTTGGACCTTCTTATTGACGATGAAACACAGAAATTGCATCCGAATTTAATACAAAAGGCACAATGCCGACTTAATTACAAGATGACTGAAACTCTAACTTTCTATGATTTGAACCTCTGCTGTGAGTCCAGTTTTAGTTTCCGATGCTTCACTTCAGGTTTACTGTATCCCTTGGACCTTCTTATTGACGATGAAACACAGAAATTGCTTCCGAATTTAATACAAATGGCACAATGCCGACTTATGTACAAGAGGACTGAAACTGTAACTTTCTATGATTTGAACCTTTGCTGTGAGTCCAGTTTAAGTTTCCGATGCTTCACTTCAGGTTTACTGTATCCCTTATACCTTCTTATTGTCGATGAAACACAGAAATTGCATCCGAATTTAGTAAAAAAGGCACAATGCCGACTTAAGTACAAGAGGACTGATACTCTAACTTTCTATGATTTGAACCCCTCCTGTGAGTCCAGTTTTAGATTCCGATGCTTAACTTCAGGTTTACTGTATCCCTTGGACCTCCTCATTGACAATGAAACACAGAAATTGCATTCGAATTTAATACAAAAGGCACAATGCCGACTTACGTACAAGAGGACTGAAACTCTAACTTTCTATGATTTGAACCTCTGCTGTGAGTCCAGTTTCAGTTTCCGATGCTTAACTTCTGGTTTACTGTCTCCCTTGGACCTTCTTATTGACGATGAAACACAGAAATTGCATCCGAATTTAATACAAAACGCACAATGCCGACTTAAGTACAGGAGGACTGATACTCTAACTTTCTATGATTTAAACCTCTCCTGTGAGTCCAGTTTTAGATTCCGATGCTTCACTTCGGGTTTACTGTATCCCTTGGACCCTCTTATTGTCGATGAAACACAGAAATTGCTTCCGAATTTAATACAAAAGGCACAATGCCGACTTACGTACAAGAGGACTGAAACTCTAACATTCTACGATTTGAACCTCTGCTGTGAGTCCAGTTTTAGTTTCCGATGCTTAACTTCAGGTTTACTGTATCCCTTGGACCTTCTTATTGACGATGAAACACAGAAATTGCATCCGAATTTAATACAAAAGGCACAATGCCGACTTAAGTACAAGAGGACTGAAACTGTAACTTTCTATGTTTTGGACTTCTGCTGTGAGTCCAGTTTTAGTTTCCGATGCTTCACTTCAAGTTTACTGTATCCCTTGGTCCTTCTTATCGACGATGAAACACAGAAATTACATCCGAATTTAATGCAAAAGGCACAATGCCGACTTAAGTACTAGAGGACTGAAGCTCTAACTTTCTATGATTTGAACCTCTGCTGTGAGTCCAGTTTTAGTTTCCGATTCTTCACTTCTGGTTTACTGTATCCCTTGGACCATCTTATTGACGATGAGACACAGAAATTGCATCCGAATTTAATAAAAAAGGCACAATGCCGACTTAAGTACAAGAGGACTGATACTCTAACTTTCTATGATTTGAACCTCTCCTGTGAGTCCAGTTTTAGATTCCGATGCTTCACTTCGGGTCTACTGTATTTTTTGGACCCTCTTATTGACGATGAAACACAGAATTAGCATCCCAATTTAATACAAAAGGCACAATGCCGACTTAAGTACAAGACGACTGATACTCTAACTTTCTATGATTTGAACCTCTGCTGTGAGTCCAGTTTTAGTTTCCGATGCTTCACTTCAGGTTTACTGTATCCCTTGAACCTTCTTATTGACGATGAAACACAGAAATTGCATGCGAATTTAATACAAAAGGCACAATGCCGACTTAAGTACAAGAGGACTGAAACTGTAACTTTCTATGATTCGAACCTCTGCTGTGAGTCCAGTTTAAGTTTGCGATGCTTCACTTCAGGTTTACTGTATCCCTTGGACCTTCTTATTGACGATGAAACACAGAAATTGCATCCGAATTTAATACAAAAGGCACAATGCCGACTTAAGTACATGAGGACTGATACTCTAACTTTCTATGGTTTGAACCTCTGCTGTGAGTCCAGTTTTAGTTTCCGATGCTTCACTTCACAATTACTGTATCCCTTGGACCTTCTTATTGACGATGAAACACAGATATTGCATCCGAATTTAATAAAAAAGGCACAATGACGACTTAAGTACAAGAGGACTGATACTCCAACATTCTATGATTTGAACCCCTCCTGTGAGTCCAGTTTTAGATTCCGATGCTTAACTTCAGGTTTACTGTATCCCTTGGATCTTCTTATTGACGATGAAACACAGAAATAGCATCCGAATTTAATAAAAACGACACAATGACGACTTAAGTACAAGAGGACTGATACTCTAACTTTCTATGATTTGAACCCCTCCTGTGAGTCCAGTTTTAGTTTCCGATGCTTCACTTCAGGTTCACTGTATCTCTTGGACCTTCTTACTGACGATGAAACACAGCAATTGCATCCGAATTTGATAAAAAAGGCACAATGCCGACTTAAGTACAAGAGGACTGATACTCTAACTTTCTATGATTTGAACCCCTCCTGTGAGTCCAGTTTTAGATTCCGATGCTTGACTTCTGGTTTACTGTATCCCTTGGACCTTCCTATTGACGATGAAACACAGAAATTGCATCCGAATTTAATACAAAAGGCACAATGCCGACTTAAGTACAAGGGGACTGAAACTCTAACTTTATATGATTTGAACCTCTGCTGTGAGTCCAGTTTAAGTTTCCGATGTTTCACTTCAGGTTTACTGTATCCCTGAAACCTTCTTATTGACGATGAAACACAGAAATTGCATCCGAATTAAATAAAAAATGCACAATGCCGACTTAAGTACAAGAGGACTGATACTCTAACATTCTATGATTTGAACCCCTCCTGTTGAGTCCAGTTTTAGATTCCGATGCTTAACTTCAGGTTTACTGTATCCCTTGGACCTTCTTATTGACGATGAAACACAGAAATTGCATCCGAATTTAATAAAAAAGGCACAATGCCGACTTAGGTACAAGAGGACTGATACTCTAACTTTCTATGATTTGAATCCCTCCTGTGAGTCCAGTTTTAGATTCCGATGCTTAACTTCAGGTTTACTGTATCCCTTGGACCTTCTTATTGACGATGAAACACAGAAATTGCATCCGAAATTAATAAAAAAGGCACAATGCCGACTTAAGTACAACAGGACTGGTACTTTAACTTTCAATAATTTGAACCCCTCCTGTGAGTCCAGTTTTAGATTCCGATGCTTAACTTCAGGTTTACTGTAACCCTTGGACCTTCTTATTGACGATGAAACACAGAAATTGCATCCGAAATTAATTAAAAACGACACAATGACGACTTAAGTACAAGAGGACTGATACTCTAACTTTCTATGATATGAATCCCTCCTGTGAGTCCAGTTTAAGTTTCCGATGCTTCACTTCAGGTTTACTGTATCCCTTGGACCTTCTTATTGACGATGAAACACAGAAATTGCATCCGAATTTAATAAAAAAGGCACAATGCCGACTTAAGTACAAGAGGACTGATACTCCAACTTTCTATGATTTGAACCTCTGCTGTGAGTCCAGTTTTAGCTTCCGATGCTTCAGTTCAGGTTTACTGTATCCCTTGGACCTTCTTATTGACGATGAAACACAGATATTGCATCCGAATTTAATAAAAAAGGCACAATGCCGGCTTATGTACAAGACGACCGATACTCCAACTTTCTATGATTTGAACCCCTCCTGTGAGTCCAGTTTTAGATTCCGATGCTTAACTTCAGGTTTACTGTGTCCCTTGGACCTTCTTATTGACGATGAAACATAGAAATTGCATCCGAATTTAATTAAAAACGACACAATGACGACGTAAGTACAAGAGGACTGATACTCTAACTTTCTATGATTTGAACCCCTCCTGTGAGTCCAGTTTTAGTTTCCGATGCTTCACTTCAGGTTTACTGTATCCCTTGGACCTTCTTATTGACGATGAAACACAGAAATTGAATCCGAATGTAATACAAAAGGCACAATGCCGACTTAAGGACAAGGGGACTGATACTCTAACTTTCTATGATTTGAACCCCTCCAGTGAGTCCCGTTTCAAATTCCGATGCTTAACTTCTGGTTTACTGTATCCCTTGGACCGTCTTATTGACGATGAAACACAGAAATTGCATCCGAATTTAATACAAAAGGCACAATGCCGACTTAAGTACAAGAGGATTGTAACTCTAACTTTCTATGATTTGAACCTCTGCTGTGAGTCCAGTTTTAGTTTCCGATGCTTCACTTCAGGTTTACTATATCCCTTGGATCTTCTTATTGACGATGAAAAACAGAAATTGCATCCGAATTTAATACAAAAGGCACAATGCCGACTTAAGTACAAGAGGACTAAAACTCTAACTTTCTATGATTTGAACCTGTGCTGTGTGTCCAGTTTAAGTTTGCGATGCTTCACTTCAGGTCTACTGTATCCCTTGGACCTTCTTATTGACGATGATACACAGAAATTGCATCCGAATTAAATACAAAAGGCACAATGCCGACTTAAGTACAAGAGGACTGATACTCTAACTTTATATTATTTGAACCTCTGCTGTGAGTCCAGTTTAAGTTTCCGATGTTTCACTTCAGGTTTACTGTATCCCTTGGACCTTCTTATTGACGATAAAACACAGATATTGCATCCGAATTTAATAAAAAGGGCACAATGGCGTCTTAAGTACAAGAGGACTGATACTCCAACTTTCTATGATTTGAACCCCTCCTGTGAGTCCAGTTTTAGACTCCGATGCTTAACTTCAGGTTTACTGTATCCCTTGGACCTTCTTATTGACGATGAAACATATAAATTGCATCCGAATTTAATATAAACGACCAAATGACGACTTAAGTACAAGAGGACTGATAATCTAACTTTGTATGGTTTGAACCCCTCCTGTGAGTCCAGTTTTAGTTTCCGATGCTTCACTTCAGGTTTACTGTATCCCTTGGACCTTCTTACTGACGATGCTACACAGAAATTGCATCCGAATTTAATAAAAAAGGCACAATGCCGACTTAAGTACAAGAGGACTGATACTCTAACTTTCTATGATTTGAACCCCTCCTGTGAGTCCAGTTTTAGATTCCGATGCTTAACTTCTGGTTTACTGTATCCCTTGGACCTTCCTATTGACGATGAAACACAGAAATTGCATCCGAATTTAATACAAAAAAAAAAACAATGCCGACTTAAGTACAAGAGGACTGAAACTCTAACTTTCTATGATTTGAACCTCTGCTGTGGGTCCAGTTTTAGTTTCCGATGCTTCACTTCAGGTTTACTATATCCCTTGGATCTTCTTATTGACGATGAAACACAGAAATTGCATCCGAATTTAATACAAAAGGCACAATGCCGACTTAAGTACAAGAGGACTGAAACTCTAACTTCCTATGATTTGAACCTCTGCTGTGAGTCCAGTTTTAGTTTCCGATGCTTCACTTCAGGTTTACTGTATCCCTTGGACCTTCTTATTGACGATGAAACACAGAAATTGCATCCGAATTTAATACAAAAGGCACAATGCCGACTTAAGTACAAGAGGACTGAAACTGTAATTTTCTATGATTTGAACCTCTGCTGTGAGTCCAGTTTAAGTTTCCGATGCTTCACTTCAGGTTTACTGTATCCCTTGGACCTTCTTATTGACGATGAAACACAGAAATTGCATCCGAATTTAATACAAAAGGCACAATGCCGACTTAAGTACAAGAGGACTGAAACTGTAACTTTCTATGATTTGAACCTCTGCTGTGAGTCCAGTTTTAGTTTCCGATGCTTCACCTCAGAATTACTGTATCCCTTGGACCTTCTTATTGACGATGAAACTCAGATATTGCATCCGACTTTAATAAAAAGGGCACAATGCCGACTTAAGTACAAGAGGACTGATACTCCAACTTTCTATGATTTGAACCCCTCCTGTGAGTCCAGTTTTAGATTCCGATGCTTAACTTCAGGTTTACTGTATCCCTTGGACCTTCTTATTGACGATGAAACACAGAAATTGCATCCGAATTTAATAAAAACGACACAATGCCGACTTAAGTACAGGAGGACTGATACTCTAACTTTCTATGATTTGAACCCCTCCTGTGAGTCCAGTTTTAGATTCCGATGCTTAACTTCTGGTTTACTGTACCCCTTGGACCTTCCTATTGACGATGAGACACAGAAATTGCATCCGAGTTTAATACAAAAGGCACAATGCTGACTTAAGTACAAGCGGACTGAAACTCTAACTTTATATTATTTGAACCTCTGCTGTGAGTCCAGTTTAAGTTTCCGATGTTTCACTTCAGGTTTACTGTATCCCTTGGACCTTCTTATTGACGATGAAACACAGAAATTGCATCCGAATTTAATACAAAAGGCACAATGCCGACTTAAGTACAAGAGGACTGATACTCTAACTTTCTATGATTTGAACCTCTGCTGTGAGTCCAGCTTTAGTTTCTGATGCTTCACTTCAGGTTTACTGTATCCCTTGGACCATCTTATTGACGATGAAACACAGAAATTGAATCCGAATTTAATAAAAAAGGCACAATGCCGACTTAAGTACAAGAGGACTGATACTCTAACTTTCTATGATTTGAACCCCTCCTGTGAGTCCAGTTTCAGATTCCGATGCTTAACTTCTGGTTTACTGTATCCCTTGGGCCGTCTTATTGACGATGAAACACAGAAATTGCATCCGAATTTAATACAAAAGGCACAATGCCGACTTAAGTACAAGAGGACTGTAACTCTAACTTTCTATGATTTGAACCTCTGCTGTGAGTCCAGTTTTAGTTTCCGATGCTTCACTTCAGGTTTACTATATCCCTTGGATCTTCTTATTGACGATGAAAAACAGAAATTGCATCCGAATTTAATACAAAAGGCACAATGCCGACTTAAGTACAAGAGGACTAAAACTCTAACTTTCTATGATTTGAACCTCTGCTGTGAGTCCAGTTTTAGTTTCCGATGCTTCACTTCAGGTTTACTGTATCCCTTGGACATTCTTATTGACGATGAAACACAGAAATTGCATCCGAATTTAATACAAAAGGCACAATGCCGACTTAAGTGCAAGAGGACTGAAACTGTAACTTTCTATGATTTGAACCTCTGCTGTGAGTCCAGTTTAAGTTTGCGATGCTTCACTTCAGGTTTACTGTATCCCTTGGACCTTCTTATTGGCGATGAAACACAGAAATTGCATCCGAATTTAATACAAAAGGCACAATGCTGACTTAAGTACAAGAGGACTGATACTCTAACTTTCTATGATATGAACCCCTGCTGTGAGTCCAGTTTTAGTTTCCGATGCTTCACTTCAGAATTACTGTATCCCTTGGACCTTCTTATTGACGATGAAACACAGATATTGCATCCGAATTTAATAAAAAAGGCACAATGCCGATTTAAGTACAAGAGGACTGATACTCCAACTTTCTATGATTTGAACCCCTCCTGTGAGTCCAGTTTTAGATTCCGATGCTTAACTTCAGGTTTACTGTATCCCTTGGACCTTCTTATTGACGATGAAACACAGAAATTGCATCCGAATTCAATAAAAACGACACAATGACGACTTAAGTACAAGAGGACTGATAATCTAACTTTGTATGATTTGAACCCCTCCTGTGAGTCCAGTTTCAGTTTCCGATGCTTCACTTCAGGTTTACTGTATCCCTTGGACCTACTTACTGACGATGAAACACAGACATTGCATCCGAATTAAATAAAAAAGGCACAATGCCGACTTAAGTACAAGAGGACTGACACTCTAACTTTCTACGAATTGAACCCTTCCAGTGAGTCCAGTTTTAGATTCCGATGCTTAACTTCTGGTTTACTGTATCCCTTGGACCTTCCTATTGACGATGAAACACAGAAATTGCATCCGAATTTAATACAAAAGGCACAATGCCGACTTATGTACAAGGGGACTGAAACTCTAACTTTATATGATTTGAACCTCTGCTGTGAGTCCAGTTTATGTTTCCGATGTTTCACTTCAGGTTTACTGTATCCCTTGGACCCTCTTATTGACGATGAAAAACAGAAATTGCATCCGAATTTAATACAAAAGGCACAATGCCGACTTAAGTACAAGAGGACTGATACTCTAACTTTCTATGATTTGAACCTCTGCTGTGAGTCCAGCTTTAGTTTCTGATGCTTCACTTCAGGTTTACTGTATCCCTTGGACCATGTTATTGACGATAAAACACAGAAATTGCATCCAAATTTAATAAAAAAGGCACAATGCCGACTTAAGTACAAGAGGACTGATAGTCTAACTTTCTATGATTTGAACCCCTCCTGTGAGTCCAGTTTTAGATTCCGTTGCTTAACTTCAGTTTTACTGTATCCCTTAGACCTTCTTATTGACGATGAAACACAGAAACTGCATCCGAATTTAATACAAAAGGCACAATGCCGACATAAGTACAAGAGGACTGAAGCTCTAACTTTCTATGATTTGAACCTCTGCTGTGAGTCCAGTTTTAGTTTCCGATGCTTCACTTCACATTTACTGTATCCCTGGGACCTTCTTATTGACGATGGAACACAGAAATTGCATCTGTATTAAATAAGAAAGGCACAATGCAGACTTAAGTACAAGAGGACTGATACTCTAACATTCTATGATTTGAAACCCTCCTGTTGAGTCCAGTTTTAGATTCCGATGCTTAACTTCAGGTTTACTGTATCCCTTGGAACTTCGTATTGACGATGAAACACAGAAATTGCATCCGAATTTAATAAAAAAGGCACAATGCCGACTTAAGTACAAGAGGACTGTTACTCTAACTTTCTATGATTTGAACCTCTACTGTGGGTCCAGTTTTAATTTCCGATGCTTCACTTCATTTTTACTGTATCCCTTGGACCTTCTTATTGTCGATGAAACACATATATTGCATCCGAATTTAATACAAAAGGCACAATGCCGACTTAAGTACAAGAGGACTGAAACTGTAACTTTCTATGATTTGAACCTCAGCTATGAGTCCAGTTTAAGTTTGCGATGCTTCACTTCAGGTTTACTGTATCCCTTGGACCTTCTTATTGACGATGAAACACAGAAATTGCATCCGAATTTAATACAAAAGGCACAATGCCGACTTAAGTACAAGAGGACTGATACTCTAACTTTCTATGATTTGAACCTCTGCTGTGAGTCCAGTTTTAGTTTCCGGTGCTTCACTTCAGAATTACTGTATCCCTTGGACCTTCTTATTGACGATGAAACACAGATATTGCATCCGAATTCAATAAGAAAGGCACAATGCCGACTTAAGTACAAGAGGACTGATACTCCAACTTTCTATGATTTGAACCCCTCCTGTGAGTCCAGTTTTAGATTCCGATGCTTAACTTCAGGTTCACTGTATCCCTTGGACATTCTTATTGACGATGAGACACAGAAAATGCATCCGAATTTAATAAAAACGACACAATGACGACTTAAGTACAAGAGGACTGATACTCTAACTTTGTATGATTTGAACCCCTCCTGTGAGTCCAGTTTTTGTTTCCGATGCTTCACTTCAGGTTTACTGTATCCCTTGGAGCTTCTTATTGACGATGAAACACAGAAATTGCATCCGAATTTAATACAAAAGGCACAATGCCGACTTAAGTACAAGAGGACCGATACTCCAACTTTCTATGATAAGAACCCCTCCTGTGAGTCCAGTTTTAGATTCCGATGCTTCACTTCAGGTTTACTGTATCCCTTGGACCTTCTTATTGACGATGAAACACAGATATTGCATCCGAATTTAATAAAAAAGGCACAATGCCGGCTTATGTACAAGAGGACCGATACTCCAACTTTCTATGATAAGAACCCCTCCTGTGAGTCCAGTTTTAGATTCCGATGCTTAACTTCAGGTTTACTGTGTCCCTTGGACCTTCTTATTGACGATGGAACACAGAAATTGCATCCGAATTTAATTAAAAACGACACAATGACGACGTAAGTACAAGAGGACTGATACTCTAACTTTCTATGATTTGAACCCCTCCTGTGAGTCCAGTTTTAGTTTCCGATGCTTCACTTCAGGTTTACTGTATCCCTTGGACCTTCTTATTGACGATGAAACACAGAAATTGGATCCGAATTTAATACAAAAGGAAAATGCCGACTTAAGGACAAGGGGACTGATACTCTAACTTTGTATGATTTGAACCCCTCCAGTGAGTCCAGTTTCAAATTCCGATGCTTAACTTCTGGTTTACTGTATCCCTTGGACCGTCTTATTGACGATGAAACACAGAAATTGCATCCGAATTTAATATAAAAGGCACAATGCCGACTTAAGTACAAGAGGACCGTAACTCCAACTTTCTATGATTTGAACCTCTGCTGTGAGTCCAGTTTAAGTTTGCGATGCTTCACTTCAGGTTTACTGTATCCCTTGGACCTTCTTAATGACGATGAAACACAGAAATTGCATCCGAATTAAATACAAAAGGCACAATGCCGACTTAAGTACAAGAGGACTGATACTCTAACTTTCTATGATTTGAACCTCTGCTGTGAGTCCAGTTTTAGTTTCCGATGCTTCACTTCAGAATTACTGTATCCCTTGGACCTTCTTATTGACGATGAAACACAGATATTGCATCCGAATTTAATAAAAAGGGCACAATGCCGACTTAAGTACAAGAGGACTGAAACTGTAACTTTCTATGATTTGAACCTCTGCTGTGAGTCCAGTTTAAGTTTGCGATGCTTCACTTCAGGTTTACTGTATCCCTTGGACCTTCTTATTGGCGATGAAACACAGAAATTGCATCCGAATTTAATACAAAAGGCACAATGCTGACTTAAGTACAAGAGGACTGATACTCTAACTTTCTATGATATGAACCTCTGCTGTGAGTCCAGTTTTAGTTTCCGATGCTTCACTTCAGAATTACTGTATCCCTTGGACCTTCTTATTGACGATGAAACACAGATATTGCATCCGAATTTAATAAAAAAGGCACAATGCCGATTTAAGTACAAGAGGACTGATACTCCAACTTTCTATGATTTGAACCCCTCCTGTGAGTCCAGTTTTAGATTCCGATGCTTAACTTCAGGTTTACTGTATCCCTTGGACCTTCTTATTGACGATGAAACACAGAAATTGCATCCGAATTCAATAAAAACGACACAATGACGACTTAAGTACAAGAGGACTGATAATCTAACTTTGTATGATTTGAACCCCTCCTGTGAGTCCAGTTTCAGTTTCCGATGCTTCACTTCAGGTTTACTGTATCCCTTGGATCTTCTTACTGACGATGAAACACAGACATTGCATCCGAATTAAATAAAAAAGGCACAATGCCGACTTAAGTACAAGAGGACTGACACTCTAACTTTCTACGATTTGAACCCTTCCAGTGAGTCCAGTTTTAGATTCCGATGCTTAACTTCTGGTTTACTGTATCCCTTGGACCTTCCTATTGACGATGAAACACAGAAATTGCATCCGAATTTAATACAAAAGGCACAATGCCGACTTATGTACAAGGGGACTGAAACTCTAACTTTATATGATTTGAACCTCTGCTGTGAGTCCAGTTTATGTTTCCGATGTTTCACTTCAGGTTTACTGTATCCCTTGGACCCTCTTATTGACGATGAAAAACAGAAATTGCATCCGAATTTAATACAAAAGGCACAATGCCGACTTAAGTACAAGAGGACTGATACTCTAACTTTCTATGATTTGAACCTCTGCTGTGAGTCCAGCTTTAGTTTCTGATGCTTCACTTCAGGTTTACTGTATCCCTTGGACCATCTTATTGACGATAAAACACAGAAATTGCATCCGAATTTAATAAAAAAGGCACAATGCCGACTTAAGTACAAGAGGACTGATACTCTAACTTTCTATGATTTGAACCCCTCCTGTGAGTCCAGTTTTAGATTCCGTTGCTTAACTTCAGTTTTACTGTATCCCCTAGACCTTCTTATTGACGATGAAACACAGAAACTGCATCCGAATTTAATACAAAAGGCACAATGCCGACATAAGTACAAGAGGACTGAAGCTCTAACTTTCTATGATTTGAACCTCTGCTGTGAGTCCAGTTTTAGTTTCCGATGCTTCACTTCACATTTACTGTATCCCTGGGACCTTCTTATTGACGATGGAACACAGAAATTGCATCTGTATTAAATAAGAAAGGCACAATGCAGACTTAAGTACAAGAGGACTGATACTCTAACATTCTATGATTTGAAACCCTCCTGTTGAGTCCAGTTTTAGATTCCGATGCTTAACTTCAGGTTTACTGTATCCCTTGGACCTTCGTATTGACGATGAAACACAGAAATTGCATCCGAATTTAATAAAAAAGGCACAATGCCGACTTAAGTACAAGAGGACTGTTACTCTAACTTTCTATGATTTGAACCTCTACTGTGGGTCCAGTTTTAATTTCCGATGCTTCACTTCATTTTTACTGTATCCCTTGGACCTTCTTATTGTCGATGAAACACATATATTGCATCCGAATTTAATACAAAAGGCACAATGCCGACTTAAGTACAAGAGGACTGAAACTGTAACTTTCTATGATTTGAACCTCAGCTATGAGTCCAGTTTAAGTTTGCGATGCTTCACTTCAGGTTTACTGTATCCCTTGGACCTTCTTATTGACGATGAAACACAGAAATTGCATCCGAATTTAATACAAAAGGCACAATGCCGACTTAAGTACAAGAGGACTGATACTCTAACTTTCTATGATTTGAACCTCTGCTGTGAGTCCAGTTTTAGTTTCCGGTGCTTCACTTCAGAATTACTGTATCCCTTGGAGCTTCTTATTGACGATGAAACACAGATATTGCATCCGAATTCAATAAGAAAGGCACAATGCCGACTTAAGTACAAGAGGACTGATACTCCAACTTTCTATGATTTGAACCCCTCCTGTGAGTCCAGTTTTAGATTCCGATGCTTAACTTCAGGTTCACTGTATCCCTTGGACATTCTTATTGACGATGAGACACAGAAAATGCATCCGAATTTAATAAAAACGACACAATGACGACTTAAGTACAAGAGGACTGATACTCTAACTTTGTATGATTTGAACCCCTCCTGTGAGTCCAGTTTTTGTTTCCGATGCTTCACTTCAGGTTTACTGTATCCCTTGGAGCTTCTTATTGACGATGAAACACAGAAATTGCATCCGAATTTAATACAAAAGGCACAATGCCGACTTAAGTACAAGAGGACTGATACTCTAACTTTCTATGATTTGAACCTCTGCTGTGAGTCCAGTTTTAGCTTCCGATGCTTCACTTCAGGTTTACTGTATCCCTTGGACCTTCTTATTGACGATGAAACACAGATATTGCATCCGAATTTAATAAAAAAGGCACAATGCCGGCTTATGTACAAGAGGACCGATACTCCAACTTTCTATGATAAGAACCCCTCCAGTGAGTCCAGTTTTAGATTCCGATGCTTAACTTCAGGTTTACTGTGTCCCTTGGACCTTCTTATTGACGATGGAACACAGAAATTGCATCCGAATTTAATTAAAAAACGACACAATGACGACGTAAGTACAAGAGGACTGATACTCTAACTTTCTATGATTTGAACCCCTCCTGTGAGTCCAGTTTTAGTTTCCGATGCTTCACTTCAGGTTTACTGTATCCCTTGGACCTTCTTATTGACGATGAAACACAGAAATTGGATCCGAATTTAATACAAAAGGAAAATGCCGACTTAAGGACAAGGGGACTGATACTCTAACTTTGTATGATTTGAACCCCTCCAGTGAGTCCAGTTTCAAATTCCGATGCTTAACTTCTGGTTTACTGTATCCTTTGGACCGTCTTATTGACGATGAAACACAGAAATTGCATCCGAATTTAATATAAAAGGCACAATGCCGACTTAAGTACAAGAGGACTGTAACTCCAACTTTCTATGATTTGAACCTCTGCTGTGAGTCCAGTTTAAGTTTGCGATGCTTCACTTCAGGTTTACTGTATCCCTTGGACCTTCTTAATGACGATGAAACACAGAAATTGCATCCGAATTAAATACAAAAGGCACAATGCCGACTTAAGTACAAGAGGACTGATACTCTAACTTTCTATGATTTGAACCTCTGCTGTGAGTCCAGTTTTAGTTTCCGATGCTTCACTTCAGAATTACTGTATCCCTTGGACCTTCTTATTGACGATGAAACACAGATATTGCATCCGAATTTAATAAAAAGGGCACAATGCCGACTTAAGTACAAGAGGACTGATACTCCAACTTTCTATGATTTGAACCCCTCCTGTGAGTCCAGTTTTAGATTCCGATGCTTAACTTCAGGTTTACTGTATCCCTTGGACCTTCTTACTGACGATGAAACACAGAAATTGCATCCGAATTTAATAAAAAAGGCACAATGCCGACTTAAGTACAAGAGGACTGATACTCTAACTTTCTATGATTTGAACCCCTCCTGTGAGTCCAGTTTTAGATTCCGATGCTTAACTTCTGGTTTACTGTATCCCTTGGACCTTCCTATTGACGATGAGACACAGAAATTGCATCCGAGTTTAATACAAAAGGCACAATGCCGACTTAAGTACAAGCGGACTGAAACTCTAACTTTATATTATTTGAACCTCTGCTGTGAGTCCAGTTTAAGTTTCCGATGTTTCACTTCAGGTTTACTGTATCCCTTGGACCTTCTTATTGACGATGAAACACAGAAATTGCATCCGAATTTAATACAAAAGGCACAATGCCGACTTAAGTACAAGAGGACTGATACTCTAACTTTCTATGATTTGAACCTCTGCTGTGAGTCCAGCTTTAGTTTCTGATGCTTCACTTCAGGTTTACTGTATCCCTTGGACCATCTTATTGACGATGAAACACAGAAATTGCATCCGAATTTAATAAAAAAGGCACAATGCCGACTTAAGTACAAGAGGACTGATACTCTAACTTTCTATGATTTGAACCCCTCCTGTGAGTCCAGTTTCAGATTCCGATGCTTAACTTCTGGTTTACTGTATCCCTTGGACCGTCTTATTGACGATGAAACACAGAAATTGCAACCGAATTTAATACAAAAGGCACAATGCCGACTTAAGTACAAGAGGACTGTAACTCTAACTTTCTATGATTTGAACCTCTGCTGTGAGTCCAGTTTTAGTTTCCGATGCTTCACTTCAGGTTTACTATATCCCTTGGATCTTCTTAGTGACGATGAAAAACAGAAATTGCATCCGAATTTAATACAAAAGGCACAATGTCGACTTAAGTACAAGAGGACTAAAACTCTAACTTTCTATGATTTGAACCTCTGCTGTGAGTCCAGTTTTAGTTTCCGATGCTTCACTTCAGGTTTACTGTATCCCTTGGACCTTCTTATTGACGATGAAACACAGAAATTGCATCCGAATTTAATACAAAAGGCACAATGCCGACTTAAGTACAAGAGGACTGAAACTGTAACTTTCTATGATTTGAACCTCTGCTGTGAGTCCAGTTTAAGTTTGCGATGCTTCACTTCAGGTTTACTGTATCCCTTGGACCTCCTTATTGACGATGAAACACAGAAATTGCATCCGAATTTAATACAAAAGGCACAATGCCGACTTAAGTACAAGAGGACTGATACTCTAACTTTCTATGATATGAACCTCTGCTGTGAGTCCAGTTTTAGTTTCCGATGCTTCACTTCAGAATTACTGTATCCCTTGGACCTTCTTATTGACGATGAAACACAGATATTGCATCCGAATTTAATAAAAAAGGCACAATGCCCATTTAAGTACAAGAGGACTGATACTCCAACTTTCTATGATTTGAACCCCTCTGTGAGTCCAGTTTTAGATTCCGATGCTTAACTTCAGGTTTACTGTATCCCTCCTACCTTCTTATTGACGATGAAACACAGAAATTGCATCCGAATTTAATAAAAACGACACAATGACGACTTAAGTACAAGAGGACTGATAATCTAACTATGTATGATTTGAACCCCTCCTGTGAGTCCAGTTTCAGTTTCCGATGCTTCACTTCAGGTTTACTGTATCCCTTGGACCTTCTTACTGACGATGAAACACAGACATTGCATCCGAATTAAATAAAAAAGGCACAATGCCGACTTAAGTACAAGAGGACTGACACTCTAACTTTCTATGATTTGAACCGTTCCTGTGAGTCCAGTTTTAGATTCCGATGCTTAACTTCTGGTTTACTGTATCCCTTGGACCTTCCTATTGACGATGAAACACAGAAATTGCATCCGAATTTAATACAAAAAGCACAATGCCGACTTAAGTACAAGGGGACTGAAACTTTAACTTTATATGATTTGAACCTCTGCTGTGAGTCCAGTTTAAGTTTCCGATGTTTCACTACAGGTTTACTGTATCCCTTGGACCATCTTATTGACGATAAAACACAGAAATTGCATCCGAATTTAATAAAAAACGCACAATGCCGACTTAAGTACAAGAGGACTGATACTCTAACTTTCTATGATTTGAACCCCTCCTGTGAGTCCAGTTTTAGATTCCGTTGCTTAACTTCAGTTTTACTGTATCCCTTAGACCTTCTTATTGACGATGAAACACAGAAACTGCATCCGAATTTAATACAAAAGGCACAATGCCGACATAAGTAGAAGAGGACTGAAGCTCTAACTTTCTATGATTTGAACCTCTGCTGCTAGTCCAGTTTTAGTTTCCGATGCTTCACTTCACATTTACTGTATCCCTGGGACCTTCTTATTGACGATGAAACACAGAAATTGCATCCGTATTTAATAAGAAAGGCACAATGCAGACTTAAGTACAAGAGGACTGATACTCTAACATTCTATGATTTGAAACCCTCCTGTTGAGTCCAGTTTTAGATTCCGATGCTTAACTTCAGGTTTACTGTATCCCTTGGACCTTCTTATTGACGATGAAACACAGAAATTGCATCCGAATTTAATAAAAAAGGCACAATGCCGACTTAAGTACAAGAGGACTGTTACTCTAACTTTCTATGATTTGAACCTCTGCTGTGTGTCCAGTTTTAATTTCCGATGCTTCACTTCAGGTTTACTGTATCCCTTGGACCTTCTTATTGTCGATGAAACACATATATTGCATCCGAATTTAATACAAAAGGCACAATGCCGACTTAAGTACAAGAGGACAGAAACTGTAACATTCTATGATTTGAACCTCAGCTATGAGTCCAGTTTAAGTTTGCGATGCTTCACTTCAGGTTTACTGTATCCCTTGGACCTTCTTATTGACGATGAAACACAGAAATTGCATCCGAATTTAATACAAAAGGCACAATGCCGACTTAAGTACAAGAGGACTGATACTCTAACTTTCTATGATTTGAACCTCTGCTGTGAGTCCAGTTTTAGTTTCCGGTGCTTCACTTCAGAATTACTGTATCCCTTGGACCTTCTTATTGACGATGAAACACAGATATTGCATCCGAATTCAATAAGAAAGGCACAATGCCGACTTAAGTACAAGAGGACTGATACTCCAACTTTCTATGATTTGAACCCCTCCTGTGAGTCCAGTTTTTAGATTCCGATGCTTAACTTCAGGTTCACTGTATCCCTTGGACATTCTTATTGACGATGAAACACAGAAAATGCATCCGAATTTAATAAAAACGACACAATGACGACATAAGTACAAGAGGACTGATACTCTAACTTTCTATGATTTGAACCCCTCCTGTGAGTCCAGTTTTTGTTTCCGATGCTTCACTTCAGGTTTACTGTATCCCTTGGACAATCTTACTGACGATGAAACACAGAAATTGCATCCGAATTTAATAAAAAATGCACAATGCCGACTTAAGTACAAGAGGACTGATACTCTAACTTTCTATGATTTGAACCCCTCCTGTGAGTCCAGTTTTAGATTCCGATGCTTAACTTCTGGTTTACTGTATCCCTTGGACCTTCCTATTGACGATGAAACACAGAAATTGCTTCCGAATTTAATACAAAAGGCACAATGCCGACTTAAGTACAAGGGGACTGAAACTCTAACTTTATATGATATGAACATCTGCTGTGAGTCCAGTTTAAGTTTCCGATGTTTCACTTCAGGTTTACTGTATCCCTTGGAGCTTCTTATTGACGATGAAACACAGAAATTGCATCCGAATTTAATACAAAAGGCACAATGCCGACTTAAGTACAAGAGGACTGATACTCTAACTTTCTATGATTTGAACCTCTGCTGTGAGTCCAGCTTTAGTTTCTGATGCTTCACTTCAGGTTTACTGTATCCCTTGAACCATCTTATGGACGATGAAACACAGAAATTGCATCCGAATTTAATAAAAAAGGCACAATGCCGACTTAAGGACAAGAGGACTGATACTCTAACTTTCTATGATTTGAACCCCTCCTGTGAGTCCATTTTTAGATTCCGTTGCTTAACTTCAGTTTTACTGTATCCCTTGGACCTTCTTATTGACGATGAAACACAGATATTGCATCCGAATTTAATAAAAAGGGCACAATGCCGACTTAAGTACAAGAGGACTGATACTCCAACTTTATATGATTTGAACCCCTCCTGTGAGTCCAGTTTTAGATTCCGATGCTTAACTTCAGGTTTACTGTATCCCTTGGACCTTCTTATTGACGATGAAACACAGAAATTGCATCCGAATTTAATAAAAACGACACAATGACGACTTAAGTACAAGAGGACTGATAATCTAACTTTGTATGATTTGAACCCCTCCTGTGAGTCCAGTTTCAGTTTCCGATGCTTCACTTCAGGTTTACTGTATCCCTTGGACCTTCTTACTGACGATGAAACACAGAAATTGCATCCGAATTTAATAAAAAAGGCACAATGCCGACTTAAGTACAAGAGGACTGATACTCTAACTTTCTATGATTTGAACCCTTCCTGTGAGTCCAGTTTTAGATTCCGATGCTTAACTTCTGGTTTACTGTATCCCTTGGACCTTCCTATTGACGATGAAACACAGAAATTGCATCTGAATTTAATAGAAAAGGCACAATGCCGACTTAAGTACAAGGGGACTGAAACTCTAACTTTATATGATTTGAACCTCTGCTGTGAGTCCAGTTTAAGTTTCCGATGTTTCACTTCAGGGTTACTGTATCCCTTGGACCTTCTTATTGACGATGAAACACAGAAATTGCATCCGAATTTAATACAAAAGGCACAATGCCGACTTAAGTACAAGAGGACTGATACTCTAACTTTCTATGATTTGAACCTCTGCTGTGGGTCCAGCTTTAGTTTCTGATGCTTCACTTCAGGTTTACTGTATCCCTTGGACCATCTTATTGACGATAAAACACAGAAATTGCATCCGAATTTAATAAAAAAGGCACAATGCCGACTTAAGTACAAGAGGACTGATACTCTAACTTTCTGTGATTTGAACCCCTCCTGTGAGTCCAGTTTTAGATTCCGTTGCTTAACTTCAGTTTTACTGTATCCCTTAGACCTTCTTATTGACGATGAAACACAGAAACTGCATCCGAATTTAATAAAAACGACACAATGACGACTTAAGTACAAGAGGACTGATAATCTAACTTTGTATGATTTGAACCCCTCCTGTGAGTCCAGTTTCAGTTTCCGATGCTTCACTTCAGGTTTACTGTATCCCTTGGACCTTCTTACTGACGATGAAACACAGAAATTGCATCCGAATTTAATAAAAAAGGCACAATGCCGACTTAAGTACAAGAGGACTGATACTCTAACTTTCTATGATTTGAACCCTTCCTGTGAGTCCAGTTTTAGATTCCGATGCTTAACTTCTGGTTTACTGTATCCCTTGGACCTTCCTATTGACGATGAAACACAGAAATTGCATCTGAATTTAATAGAAAAGGCACAATGCCGACTTAAGTACAAGGGGACTGAAACTCTAACTTTATATGATTTGAACCTCTGCTGTGAGTCCAGTTTAAGTTTCCGATGTTTCACTTCAGGGTTACTGTATCCCTTGGACCTTCTTATTGACGATGAAACACAGAAATTGCATCCGAATTTAATACAAAAGGCACAATGCCGACTTAAGTACAAGAGGACTGATACTCTAACTTTCTATGATTTGAACCTCTGCTGTGGGTCCAGCTTTAGTTTCTGATGCTTCACTTCAGGTTTACTGTATCCCTTGGACCATCTTATTGACGATAAAACACAGAAATTGCATCCGAAGTTAATAAAAAAGGCACAATGCCGACTTAAGTACAAGAGGACTGATACTCTAACTTTCTGTGATTTGAACCCCTCCTGTGAGTCCAGTTTTAGATTCCGTTGCTTAACTTCAGTTTTACTGTATCCCTTAGACCTTCTTATTGACGATGAAACACAGAAACTGCATCCGAATTTAATACAAAAGGCACAATGCCGACATAAGTACAAGAGGACTGAAGCTCTAACTTTCTATGATTTGAACCTCTGCTGTGAGTCCAGTTTTAGTTTCCGATGCTTCACTTCACATTTACTGTATCCCTGGGACCTTCTTAATGACGATGAAACACAGAAATTGCATCCGTATTTAATAAGAAAGGCACAATGCCGACTTAAGTACAAGAGGACTGATACTCTAACATTCTACGATTTGAACCCCTCCTGTGAGTCCAGTTTTAGATTCTGATGCTTAACTTCAGGTTTACTGTATCCCTTGGACCTTCTTATTGACGATGAACTACAGAAATTGCATCCGAATTTAAAAAAAAAAGGCACAACGCCGACTTAAGTACAAGAGGACTGTTACTCTAACTTTCTATGATTTGTACCTCTGCTGTGAGTCCAGTTTTAGTTTCCGATGCTTCACTGCAGGTTTACTGTATCCCTTGGACCTTCTTATTGTCGATGAAACACATATATTGCATCCGAATTTAATACAAAAGGCACATTGCCGACTAAGTACAAGAGGACTGAAACTGTAACTTTCTATGATTTGAACCTCTGCTATGAGTCCAGTTTAAGTTTGGGATGCTTCACTTCAGGTTTACTGTATCCCTTGGACCTTCTTATTGACGATGAAACACAGAAATTGCATCCGAATTTAACACAAAAGGCACAATGCCGACTTAAGTACAAGAGGACTGATACTCTAACTTTCTATGATTTTAACCTCTGCTGTGAGTCCAGTTTTAGTTTCCGATGCTTCACTTCAGAATTACTGTATCCCTTGGACCATCTTATTGACGATGAAAAACAGATATTGCATCCGAATTCAATAAGAAAGGAACAATGCCGACTTAAGTACAAGAGGACTGATACTAAAACTTTCTATGATTTGAACCCCTCCTGTGAGTCCAGTTTTAGATTCCGATGCTTAACGTCAGGTTTACTGTATCCCTTGGACATTCTTATTGACGATGAAACACAGAAAATGCATCCGAATTTAATAAAAACGACACAATGACGACTTAAGTACTAGAGGACTGATACTCTAACTTTCTATGATTTGAACCCCTCCTGTGAGTCCAGTTTTGGTTTCCGATGCTTCACTTCAGGTTTACTGTATCCCTTGGACATTCTTACTGACGATGAAACACAGAAATTGCATCCGAATTTAATAAAAAATGCACAATGCCGACTTAAGTACAAGAGGACTGATACTCTAACTTTCTATGATTTGAACCCCTCCTGTGAGTCCAGTTTTAGATTCCGATGCTTAACTTCTGGTTTACTGTATCCCTTGGACCTTCCTATTGACGATGAAACACAGAAATTGCGACCGAATTTAATACAAAAGGCACAATGCCGACCTAAGTACAAGGGGACTGAAACTCTAACTTTATATGATATGAACATCTGCTGTGAGTCCAGATTAAGTTTCCGATGTTTCACTTCAGGTTTACTGTATCCCTTGGACCTTCTTATTGACGATGAAACACAGAAATTGCATCCGAATTTAATACAAAAGGCACAATGCCGACTTAAGTACAAGAGGACTGATACTCTAACTTTCTATGATTTGAACCTCTGCTGTGAGTCCAGCTTTAGTTTCTGATGCTTCACTTCAGGTTTACTGTATCCCTTGGACCATCTTATGGACGAAGAAACACAGAAATTGCATCCGAATTTAATAAAAAAGCACAATGCCGACTTAAGGACAAGAGGACTGATACTCTAACTTTCTATGATATGAACCTCTGCTGTGAGTCCAGTTTTAGTTTCTGATGCTTCACTTCAGAATTACTGTATCCCTTGGACCTTCTTATTGACGATGAAACACAGATATTGCATCCGAATTTAATAAAAAGGGCACAATGCCGACTTAAGTACAAGAGGACTGATACTCCAACTTTCTATGATTTGAACCCCTCCTGTGAGTCCAGTTTTAGATTCCGATGCTTAACTTCAGGTTTACTGTATCCCTTGGACCTTCTTTTTGACGATGAAACACAGAAATTGCATCCGAATTTAATAAAAACGACACAATGACGACTTAAGTACAAGAGGACTGATAATCTAACTTTGTATGATTTGAACCCCTCCTGTGAGTCCAGTTTCAGTTTCCGATGCTTCACTTCAGGTTTACTGTATCCCTTGGACCTTCTTACTGACGATGAAACACAGAAATTGCATCCGAATTTAATAAAAAAGGCACAATGCCGACTTAAGTACAAGAGGACTGATACTCTAACTTTCTATGATTTGAACCATTCCTGTGAGTCCAGTTTTAGATTCCGATGCTTAACTTCTGGTTTACTGTATCCCTTGGACCTTCCTATTGACGATGAAACACAGAAATTGCATCCGAATTTAATACAAAAGGCACAATGCCGGCTTAAGTACAAGAGGACTGATACTCTAACTTTCTATGATTTGAAGCCCTCCTGTGAGTCCAGATTTAGTTTCCGATGCTTCACTTCAGGTTTACTGTATTCCTTGGACCTTCTTACTGACGATGAAAAACAGAAATTGCATCCGAATTTAATAAAAAATTCACAGTGCCGACTTAAGTACAAGAGGACTGATACTCTAACTTTCTATGATTTGAACCCCTCCTGTGAGTCCAGTTTTGGATTCCGATGCTTAACTTCTGGTTTACTGAATCCCTTTGACCTTCCTATTGACGATGAAACACAGAAATTGCTTCCGAATTTAATACAAAAGGCACAATGCCGAGTTAAGTACAAGGGGACTGAAACTCTAACTTTATATGATATGAACATTTGCTGTGAGTCCAGTTTAAGTTTCCGATGTTTCACTTCAGGTTTACTGTATCCCTTGGACCTTCGTATTGACGATGAAACACAGAAATTGCATCCGAATTTAATAAAAAAGGCACAATGCCGACTTAAGGACAAGAGGACTGATACTCTAACTTTCTATGATTTGAACCCCTCCTGTGAGTCCAGTTTTAGAGTCCGTTGCTTAACTTCAGCTTTACTGTATCCCTTGGACCTTCTTATTGACGATGAAACACAGATATTGCATCCAAATTTAATAAAAAGGGCACAATGCCGACTTAAGTACAAGAGGAAAGATACTCCAACTTTCTATGATTTGAACCCCTCCTGTGAGTCCAGTTTTAGATTCCGATGCTTAACTTCAGGTTTACTGTATCCCTTGGACCTTCTTATTGATGATGAATCACAGAAATTGCATCCGAATTTAATAAAAACGACACAATGTCGACTTAAGTACAAGAGGCCTGATAATCTAACTTTGTATGATTTGAACCCCTCCTGTGAGTCCAGTTATAGTTTCCGATGCTTCACTTCAGGTTTACTGTATCCCTTGGACCTTCTTACTGACGATGAAACACAGAAATTGCATCCGAATTTAATAAAAAAGGCACAATGCCGACTTAAGTACAAGAGGATTGATACTCTAACTTTCTATGATTTGAACCCCTCCTGTGAGTCCAGTTTTAGATTCCGATGCTTATCTTCTGGTTTACTGTATCCCTTGGACCTTCCTATTGACGATGAAACACAGAAATTGCATCCGAATTTAATACAAAAGGCACAATGCCGACTTAAGTACAAGGGGACTGAAACTCTAACTTTATATGATTTGAACCTCTGCTGTGAGTCCAGTTTAAGTTTCCGATGTTTCACTTCAGGTTTACTGTATCCCTTGGACCTTCTTATTGACGATGAAACACAGAAATTGCATCCGAATGTAATACAAAAGGCACAATGCCGACTTAAGTACAAGAGGACTGATACTCTAACTTTCTATGATTTGAACCACTGCTGTGAGACCAGTTTTAGATTCCGATGCTTAACTTCAGGTTTACTGTATCCCTTGGACCTTCTTATTGACGATGAAACACAGAAATTGGATCCAAATTTAATACAAAAGGCACAATGCCGACTTAAGTACAAGAGGACTAATTTTCTAACTTTCTATGATTTGAACCCCTCCTGTGAGTCCAGTTTCAGATTCCGATGCTTAACTTCTGGTTTACTGTACCCCTTGGACCTTCTTATTGACGATGAAACACAGAAATTGCATCCGAATTTAATACAAAAAAAAATGCCGACTTAAGTACAAGAGGACTGAAACTCTAACTTTCTATGATTTGAACCTCTGCTGTGGGTCCAGTTTTAGTTTCCGATGCTTCACTTCAGGTTTACTATATCCCTTGGATCTTCTTATTGACGATGAAACACAGAAATTGCATCCGAATTTAATACAAAAGGCACAATGCCGACTTAAGTACAAGAGGACTGAAACTGTAACTTTCTATGATTTGAACCTCTGCTGTGAGTCTAGTTTTTAGTTTCCGATGCTTCACTTCAGGTTTACTGTATCCCTTGGACCTTCCTATTGACGATGAAACATAGATATTGCATCCGAATTTAATAAAAAAGGCACAATGCCGACTTATGTACAAGAGGACTGATGCTCCAACTTTCTATGATTTGAACCTCTGCTGTGAGTCCAGTTTTAGTTTCCGATGCTTAACTTCTGGTTTACTGTATCCCATGGACCTCTTATTGACGATGAAACACAGAAATTGCATCCGAATTTAATACAAAAGGCTCAATGCCGACTTAAGTACAAGAGGACTGATACTCTAACTTTCTATGATTTGAACCTCTCCTGTGGGTCCAGTTTTGGATTCCGATGCTTCACTTCGGGTTTACTGTATCCCTTGGACCCTCTTATTGACGATGAAACACAGAAATTGCATCCGAATTTAATACAAAAGGCACAATGCCGACTTTAGTACATGAGGACTGAAACTCTAATTTTCTATGATTTGAACCTCTGCTGTGAGTCCAGTTTTAGTTTCCGATGCTTAACTTCAGGTTTACTGTATCCCTTGGACCTTCTTATTGACGATGAAACACAGAAATTGCATCCGAATTTAATACAAAAGGCACAATGCCGACTTAAGTACAAGAGGACTGAAACTCTAACTTTCTATGTTTTGAACCTCTGCTGTGAGTCCAGTTTTAGTTTCCGATGCTTCACTTCTGGTTTACTGTATCCCTTGGACCTTCTTATGGACGATGAAACACAGAAATTGCATCCGAATTTAATACAAAAGGCACAATGCCGACTTAAGTACAAGAGGACTAAAACTCTAACTTTATATGATTTGGACCTCTGCTGTGAGTCCAGTTTAAGTTTCCGATGTTTCATTTCAGGTTTACTGTATCCCTTGGACCTTCTTATTGTCGATGAAATACATATATTGCATCCGAATTTAATACAAAAGGCACATTGCCGACTAAGTACAAGAGGACTGAAACTGTAACTTTCTATGATTTGAACCTCTGCTATGAGTCCAGTTTAAGTTTGGGATGCTTCACTTCAGGTTTACTGTATCCCTTGGACCTTCTTATTGACGATGAAACACAGAAATTGCATCCGAATTTAACACAAAAGGCACAATGCCGACTTAAGTACAAGAGGACTGATACTCTAACTTTCTATGATTTTAACCTCTGCTGTGAGTCCAGTTTTAGTTTCCGATTCTTCACTTCAGAATTACTGTATCCCTTGGACCTTCTTATTGACGATGAAAAACAGATATTGCATCCGAATTCAATAAGAAAGGAACAATGCCGACTTAAGTACAAGAGGACTGATACTCCAAATTTCTATGATTTGAACCCCTCCTGTGAGTCCAGTTTTAGATTCCGATGCTTAACGATGCTTACCGATGAAACACAGAAATTGCATCCGAATTTAATAAAAAATGCACAATGCCGACTTAAGTACTAGAGGACTGATACTCTAACTTTCTATGATTTGAACCCCTCCTGTGAGTCCAGTTTTAGATTCCGATGCTTAACTTCTGGTTTACTGTATCCCTTGGACATTCTTATTGACGATGAAACACAGAAAATGCATCCGAATTTAATAAAAACGACACAATGACGACTTAAGTACTAGAGGACTGATACTCTAACTTTCTATGATTTGAACCCCTCCTGTGAGTCCAGTTTTTGTTTCCGATGCTTCACTTCAGGTTTACTGTATCCCTTGGACATTCTTACTGACGATGAAACACAGAAATTGCATCCGAATTTAATAAAAAATGCACAATGCCGACTTAAGTACAAGAGGACTGATACTCTAACTTTCTATGATTTGAACCCCTCCTGTGAGTCCAGTTTTAGATTCCGATGCTTAACTTCTGGTTTACTGTATCCCTTGGACCTTCCTATTGACGATGAAACACAGAAATTGCGACCGAATTTAATACAAAAGGCACAATGCCGACCTAAGTACAAGGGGACTGTAACTCTAACTTTATATGATATGAACATCTGCTGTGAGTCCAGTTTAAGTTTCCGATGTTTCACTTCAGGTTTACTGTATCCCTTGGACCTTCTTATTGACGATGAAACACAGAAATTGCATCCGAATTTAATACAAAAGGCACAATGCCGACTTAAGTACAAGAGGACTGATACTCTAACTTTCTATGATTTGAACCTCTGCTGTGAGTCCAGCTTTAGTTTCTGATGCTTCACTTCAGGTTTACTGTATCCCTTGGACCATCTTATGGACGATGAAACACAGAAATTGCATTTGAATTTAATAAAAAAGCACAATGCCGACTTAAGGACAAGAGGACTGATACTCTAACTTTCTATGATATGAACCTCTGCTGTGAGTCCAGTTTTAGTTTCCGATGCTTCACTTCAGAATTACTGTATCCCTTGGACCTTCTTATTGACGATGAAACACAGATATTGCATCCGAATTTAATAAAAAGGGCACAATGCCGACTTAAGTACAAGAGGACTGATACTCCAACTTTCTATGATTTGAACCCCTCCTGTGAGTCCAGTTTTAGATTCCGATGCTTAACTTCAGGTTTACTGTATCCCTTGGACCTTCTTATTGACGATGAAACACAGAAATTGCATCCGAATTTAATAAAAACGACACAATGACGACTTAAGTACAAGAGGACTGATAATCTAACTTTGTATGATTTGAACCCCTCCTGTGAGTCCAGTTTCAGTTTCCGATGCTTCACTTCAGGTTTACTGTATCCCTTGGACCTTCTTACTGACGATGAAACACAGAAATTGCATCCGAATTTAATAAAAAAGGCACAATGCCGACTTAAGTACAAGAGGACTGATACTCTAACTTTCTATGATTTGAACCCCTCCTGTGAGTCCAGTTTTAGATTCCGATGCTTAACTTCTGGTTTACTGTATCCCTTGGACCTTCCTATTGACGGTGAAACACAGAAATTGCATCCGAATTTAATACAAAAGGCACAATGCCGACTTAAGTACAAGAGGACTGATACTCTAACTTTCTATGATTTGAAGCCCTCCTGTGAGTCCAGATTTAGTTTCCGATGCTTCACTTCAGGTTTACTGTATCCCTTGGACCTTCTTACTGACGATGAAAAACAGAAATTGCATCCGAATTTAATAAAAAATTCACAGTGCCCACTTAAGTACAAGAGGACTGATACTCTAACTTTCTATGATTTGAACCCCTCCTGTGAGTCCAGTTTTGGATTCCGATGCTTAACTTCTGGTTTACTGAATCCCTTGGACCTTCCTATTGACGATGAAACACAGAAATTGCTTCCGAATTTAATACAAAAGGCACAATGCCGAGTTAAGTACAAGGGGACTGAAACTCTAACTTTATATGATATGAACATCTGCTGTGAGTCCAGTTTCAGTTTCCGATGTTTCACTTCAGGTTTACTGTATCCCTTGGACCTTCGTATTGACGATGAAACACAGAAATTGCATCCGAATTTAATAAAAAAGGCACAATGCCGACTTAAGTACAAGAGGATTGATACTCTAACTTTCTATGATTTGAACCCCTCCTGTGAGTCCAGTTTTAGATTGCGATGCTTATCTTCTGGTTTACTGTATCCCTTGGACCTTCCTATTGACGATGAAACACAGAAATTGCATCCGAATTTAATACAAAAGGCACAATGCCGACTTAAGTACAAGGGGACTGAAACTCTAACTTTATATGATTTGAACCTCTGCTGTGAGTCCAGTTTAAGTTTCCGATGTTTCACTTCAGGTTTACTGTATCCCTTGGACCTTCTTATTGACGATGAAACACAGAAATTGCATCCGAATGTAATACAAAAGGCACAATGCCGACTTAAGTACAAGAGGACTGATACTCTAACTTTCTATGATTTGAACCACTGCTGTGAGACCAGTTTTAGATTCCGATGCTTAACTTCAGGTTTACTGTATCCCTTGGACCTTCTTATTGACGATGAAACACAGAAATTGGATCCAAATTTAATACAAAAGGCACAATGCCGACTTAAGTACAAGAGGACTAATTTTCTAACTTTCTATGATTTGAACCCCTCCTGTGAGTCCAGTTTCAGATTCCGATGCTTAACTTCTGGTTTACTGTACCCCTTGGACCTTCTTATTGACGATGAAACACAGAAATTGCATCCGAATTTAATACAAAAAAAAAATGCCGACTTAAGTACAAGAGGACTGAAACTCTAACTTTCTATGATTTGAACCTCTGCTGTGGGTCCAGTTTTAGTTTCCGATGCTTCACTTCAGGTTTACTATATCCCTTGGATCTTCTTATTGACGATGAAACACAGAAATTGCATCCGAATTTAATACAAAAGGCACAATGCGACTTAAGTACAAGAGGACTGAAACTGTAACTTTCTATGATTTGAACCTCTGCTGTGAGTCTAGTTTTTAGTTTCCGATGCTTCACTTCAGGTTTACTGTATCCCTTGGACCTTCTTATTGACGATGAAACATAGATATTGCATCCGAATTTAATAAAAAAGGCACAATGCCGACTTAAGTACAAGGGGACTGATGCTCCAACTTTCTATGATTTGAACCTCTGCTGTGAGTCCAGTTTTAGTTTCCGATGCTTAACTTCTGGTTTACTGTATCCCATGGACCTCTTATTGACGATGAAACACAGAAATTGCATCCGAATTTAATACAAAAGGCTCAATGCCGACTTAAGTACAAGAGGACTGATACTCTAACTTTCTATGATTTGAACCTCTCCTGTGGGTCCAGTTTTGGATTCCGATGCTTCACTTCGGGTTTACTGTATCCCTTGGACCCTCTTATTGACGATGAAACACAGAAATTGCATCCGAATTTAATACAAAAGGCACAGTGCCGACTTTAGTACATGAGGACTGAAACTCTAATTTTCTATGATTTGAACCTCTGCTGTGAGTCCAGTTTTAGTTTCCGATGCTTAACTTCAGGTTTACTGTATCCTTTGGACCTTCTTATTGACGATGAAACACAGAAATTGCATCCGAATTTAATACAAAAGGCACAATGCCGACTTAAGTACAAGAGGACTGAAACTCTAACTTTCTATGTTTTGAACCTCTGCTGTGAGTCCAGTTTTAGTTTCCGATGCTTCACTTCAGGTTTACTGTATCCCTTGGACCTTCTTATGGACGATGAAACACAGAAATTGCATCCGAATTTAATACAAAAGGCACAATGGCGACTTAAGTACAAGAGGACTAAAACTCTAACTTTATATGATTTGGACCTCTGCTGTGAGTCCAGTTTAAGTTTCCGATGTTTCACTTCAGGTTTACTGTATCCCTTGGACCTTCTTATTGACGATGAAACACAGAAATTGCATCCGAATTTAATAACAAAGGCACAATGCCGACTTAAGTACAATAGGACTGATACTCTAACTTTCTCTGATTTGAAACCCTCCTGTGAGTCCAGTTTTAGATTCCGTTGCTTAACTTCAGGTTTACTGTATCCCTTGGACCTTCTTATTGACGATGAAAAACAGAAATTGCATCCGAATTTAATACAAAAGGCACAATGCCGGCTTAAGTACAAGAGGAGTGATACTCTAACTTTCTATGATTTGAACCCCTCCTGTGAGTCCAGTTTTAGTTTCCGATGCTTCACTTCAGGTTGACTGTATCCCTTGGACCTTCTTATTGACGATGAAACACAGAAATTGCATCCGAATTTTATAAAAAAGACACAATGCCGACTTAAGTACAAGAGGACTGATACTCTAACTTTCTATGATTTGAACCCCTCCTGTGAGTCCAGTTTTTGATTCCGATGCTTCACTTCAGGTTTACTGTATCCCTTGGACCTTCTTATTGACGATGAAACACAGAAATTGCATCCGAAGTCAATACAAAAATCACAATGCCGACTTAAGTACAAGGCGACTGATACTCTAAATTTCTATGATTTTAACCTCTGCTGTGAGTCCAGTTTTAGTTTAAGAAGCTTCGCTTCAGGTTTACTGTATCCCTTGGACCTTCGTATTGACGATGAATCACAGAAATTGCATCCGAGATTAATAAAAACTGCACAATGCCGACTTAAGTACAAGAGGACTGGTACTTTAACTTTCTATGATTTGAACACCTCCTGTGAGTCCAGTTTTAGATTCCGATGCTAAACTTCAGGTTTACTGTATCCCTTGGACCTTCTTGTTGACGATGAAAAATAAAAATTGCATCCAAATTTAATACAAAAGGCACAATGCCGACTTAAGTACAAGAGGACAAATACTCTAACTTTCTATGATTTGAACCCCTCCTGTAAGTCCAGTTTCAGATTCCGATGCTTAACTTCTGGTTTACTGTATCGCTTGGACCTTCTTATTGGCGATGAAACACAGAAATTGGATCCGAATTTAATACAAAAGGCACAATGCCGACTTAAGTACAAGAGGACTGAAACTCTAACATTCAATGATTTGAACCTATGCTGTGAGTCCAGTTTTAGTTTCCTATGCTTCACTTCAGGTTTACTATATCCCTAGGATCTTCTTATTGACGATGAAACACAGAAATTGCATCCGAATTTAATACAAAAATCACAATGCCGACTTAAGTACAGGTGGACTGAAACTCTAACTTTCTATGATTTGAACCTCTGCTGTGAGTCCAGTTTTAGTTTTCGATGCTTCACTTCAGGTTTACTGTATCCCTTGGACCTTCTTATTGACGATGAAACACAGATATTGCATCCGAATTTAATACAAAAGGCACAATGCCGACTTAAGTACAAGAGGACTGATACTCTAACTTTCTATGATTTGAAGCCCTCCTGTGAGTCCAGATTTAGTTTCCGATGCTTCACTTCAGGTTTACTGTATCCCTTGGACCTTCTTACTGACGATGAAAAACAGAAATTGCATCCGAATTTAATAAAAAATTCACAGTGCCGACTTAAGTACAAGAGGACTGATACTCTAACTTTCTATGATTTGAACCCCTCCTGTGAGTCCAGTTTTGGATTCCGATGCTTAACTTCTGGTTTACTGAATCCCTTGGACCTTCCTATTGACGATGAAACACAGAAATTGCTTCCGAATTTAATACAAAAGGCACAATGCCGAGTTAAGTACAAGGGGACTGAAACTCTAACTTTATATGATATGAACATCTGCTGTGAGTCCAGTTTCAGTTTCCGATGTTTCACTTCAGGTTTACTGTATCCCTTGGACCTTCGTATTGACGATGAAACACAGAAATTGCATCCGAATTTAATAAAAAAGGCACAATGCCGACTTAAGGACAAGAGGACTGATACTCAAACTTTCTATGATTTGAACCCCTCCTGTGAGTCCAGTTTTAGAGTCCGTTGCTTAACTTCAGTTTTACTGTATCCCTAGGACCTTCTTATTGACGATGAAACACAGATATTGCATCCAAATTTAATAAAAAGGGCACAATGCCGACTTAAGTACAAGAGGAAAGATACTCCAACTTTCTATGATTTGAACCCCTCCTGTGAGTCCAGTTTTAGATTCCGATGCTTATCTTCTGGTTTACTGTATCCCTTGGACCTTCCTATTGACGATGAAACACAGAAATTGCATCCGAATTTAATACAAAAGGCACAATGCCGACTTAAGTACAAGGGGACTGAAACTCTAACTTTATATGATTTGAACCTCTGCTGTGAGTCCAGTTTATGTTTCCGTTGTTTCACTTCAGGTTTACTGTATACCTTGGACCTTCTTATTGACGATGAAACACAGGAACTGCATCCGAATGTAATACAAAAGGCACAATGCCGACTTAAGTACAAGAGGACTGATACTCTATCTTTCTATGATTTGAACCACTGCTGTGAGACCAGTTTTAGATTCCGATGCTTAACTTTAGGTTTACTGTATCCCTTGGACCTTCTTATTGACGATGAAACACAGAAATTGGATCCAAATTTAATACAAAAGGCACAATGCCGACTTAAGTACAAGAGGACTGAAACTCTAACATTCAATGATTTGAACCTATGCTGTGAGTCCAGTTTTAGTTTCCTATGCTTCACTTCAGGTTTACTATATCCCTAGGATCTTCTTATTGACGATGAAACACAGAAATTGCATCCGAATTTAATACAAAAATCACAATGCCGACTTAAGTACAGGTGGACTGAAACTCTAACTTTCTATGATTTGAACCTCTGCTGTGAGTCCAGTTTTAGTTTTCGATGCTTCACTTCAGGTTTACTGTATCCCTTGGACCTTCTTATTGACGATGAAACACAGAAATTGCATCCGAATTTAATACAAAAGGCACAATGCCGACTTAAGTACAAGGGGACTGAAACTCTAACTTTATATGATTTGAACCTCTGCTGTGAGTCCAGTTTATGTTTCCGATGTTTCACTTCAGGTTTACTGTATACCTTGGACCTTCTTATTGACGATGAAACACAGGAACTGCATCCGAATGTAATGCAAAAGGCACAATGCCGACTTAAGTACAAGAGGACTGATACTCTATCTTTCTATGATTTGAACCACTGCTGTGAGACCAGTTTTAGATTCCGATGCTTAACTTCAGGTTTACTGTATCCCTTGGACCTTCTTATTGACGATGAAACACAGAAATTGGATCCAAATTTAATACAAAAGGCACAATGCCGACTTAAGTACAAGAGGACTAATTTTCTAACTTTCTATGATTTGAACCCCTCCTGTGAGTCCAGTTTCAGATTCCGATGCTTAACTTCTGGTTTACTGTACCCCTTGGACCTTCTTATTGACGATGAAACACAGAAATTGCATCCGAATTTAATACAAAAAAAAAATGCCGACTTAAGTACAAGAGGACTGAAACTCTAACTTTCTATGATTTGAACCTCTGCTGTGGGTCCAGTTTTAGTTTCCGATGCTTCACTTCAGGTTTACTATATCCCTTGGATCTTCTTATTGACGATGAAACACAGAAATTGCATCCGAATTTAATACAAAAGGCACAATGCCGACTTAAGTACAAGAGGACTGAAACTGTAACTTTCTATGATTTGAACCTCTGCTGTGAGTCTAGTTTTTAGTTTCCGATGCTTCACTTCAGGTTTACTGTATCCCTTGGACCTTCTTATTGACGATGAAACATAGATATTGCATCCGAATTTAATAAAAAAGGCACAATGCCGACTTAAGTACAAGAGGACTGATGCTCCAACTGTCTATGATTTGAACCTCTGCTGTGAGTCCAGTTTTAGTTTCCGATGCTTAACTTCTGGTTTACTGTATCCCATGGACCTCTTATTGACGATGAAACACAGAAATTGCATCCGAATTTAATACAAAAGGCTCAATGCCGACTTAAGTACAAGAGGACTGATACTCTAACTTTCTATGATTTGCACCTCTCCTGTGGGTCCAGTTTTGGATTCCGATGCTTCACTTCGGGTTTACTGTATCCCTTGGACCCTCTTATTGACGATGAAACACAGAAATTGCATCCGAATTTAATACAAAAGGCACAATGCCGACTTTAGTACATGAGGACTGAAACTCTAATTTTCTATGATTTGAACCTCTGCTGTGAGTCCAGTTTTAGTTTCCGATGCTTAACTTCAGGTTTACTGTATGCCTTGGACCTTCTTATTGACGATGAAACACAGAAATTGCATCCGAATTTAATACAAAAGGCACAATGCCGACTTAAGTACAAGAGGACTGAAACTCTAACTTTCTATGTTTTGAACCTCTGCTGTGAGTCCACTTTTAGTTTCCGATGCTTCACTTCAGGTTTACTGTATCCCTTGGACCTTCTTATGGACGATGAAACACAGAAATTGCATCCGAATTTAATACAAAAGGCACAATGCCGACTTAAGTACAAGAGGACTAAAACTCTAACTTTATATGATTTGGACCTCTGCTGTGAGTCCAGTTTAAGTTTCCGATGTTTCACTTCAGGTTTACTGTATCCCTTGGACCTTCTTATTGACGATGAAACACAGAAATTGCATCCGAATTTAATAACAAAGGCACAATGCCGACTTAAGTACAATAGGACTGATACTCTAACTTTCTATGATTTGAAACCCTCCTGTGAGTCCAGTTTTAGATTCCTTTGCTTAACTTCAGGTTTACTGTATCCCTTGGACCTTCTTATTGACGATGAAAAACAGAAATTGCATCCGAATTTAATACAAAAGGCACAATGCCGGCTTAAGTACAAGAGGAGTGATACTCTAACTTTCTATGATTTGAACCCCTCCTGTGAGTCCAGTTTTAGTTTCCGATGCTTCACTTCAGGTTGACTGTATCCCTTGGACCTTCTTATTGACGATGAAACACAGAAATTGCATCCGAATTTAATAAAAAAGACACAATGCCCACTTAAGTACAAGAGGACTGATACTCTAACTTTCTATGATTTGAACCCCTCCTGTGAGTCCAGTTTTTGATTCCGATGCTTCACTTCAGGTTTACTGTATCCCTTGGACCTTCTTATTGACGATGAAACACAGAAATTGCATCCGAAGTCAATTCAAAAATCACAATGCCGACTTAAGTACAAGGCGACTGATACTCTAAATTTCTATGATTTTAACCTCTGCTGTGAGTCCAGTTTTAGTTTAAGAAGCTTCGCTTCAGGTTTACTGTATCCCTTGGACCTTCGTATTGACGATGAATCACAGAAATTGCATCCGAAAGTAATAAAAACTGCACAATGAAGACTTAAGTACAAGAGGACTGGTACTTTAACTTTCTATGATTTGAACACCTCCTGTGAGTCCAGTTTTAGATTCCGATGCTAAACTTCAGGTTTACTGTATCCCTTGGACCTTCTTGTTGACGATGATAAATAAAAATTGCATCCAAATTTAATACAAAAGGCACAATGCCGACTTAAGTACAAGAGGACAAATACTCTAACTTTCTATGATTTGAACCCCTCCTGTAAGTCCAGTTTCAGATTCCGATGCTTAACTTCTGGTTTACTGTATCGCTTGGACCTTCTTATTGACGATGAAACACAGAAATTGGATCCGAATTTAATACAAAAGGCACAATGCCGACTTAAGTACAAGAGGACTGAAACTCTAACATTCAATGATTTGAACCTATGCTGTGAGTCCAGTTTTAGTTTCCTATGCTTCACTTCAGGTTTACTATATCCCTAGGATCTTCTTATTGACGATGAAACACAGAAATTGCATCCGAATTTAATACAAAAATCACAATGCCGACTTAAGTACAGGTGGACTGAAACTCTAACTTTCTATGATTTGAACCTGTGCTGTGAGTCCAGTTTTAGTTTTCGATGCTTCACTTCAGGTTTACTGTATCCCTTGGACCTTCTTATTGACGATGAAACACAGAAATCGCATCCGAATTTAATACAAAAGGCACAATGCCGACTTAAGTACAAGAGGACTGAAACTGTAACTTTCTATGTTTTGAACCTCTGCTGTGAGTCGAGTTTAAGTTTCCGATGCTTCACTTCAGGTTTACTGTATCCCTTGGACCTTCTTATTGACGATGAAACACAGATATTGCATCCGAAATTAATACAAAAGGCACAATGCCGACTTAAGTACAAGAGGACTGATACTCTAACTTTCTATGATTTGAAGCCCTCCTGTGAGTCCACATTTAGTTTCCGATGCTTCACTTCAGGTTTACTGTATCCCCTTGGACCTTCTTACTGACGATGAAAAACAGAAATTGCATCCGAATTTAATAAAAAATTCACAGTGCCGACTTAAGTACAAGAGTCCTGATACTCTAACTTTCTATGATTTGAACCCCTCCTGTGAGTCCAGTTTTGGATTCCGATGCTTAACTTCTGGTTTACTGTATCCCTTGGACCTTCCTATTGACGATGAAACACAGAAATTGCATCCGAATTTAATACAAAAGGCACAATGCCGACTTAAGTACAAGAGGACTGAAACTGTAACTTTCTATGATTTGAACCTCTGCTGTGAGTTCCAGTTTAAGTTTCCGATGCTTCACTTCAGGTTTACTGTGTCCCTTGGACCTTCTTATTGACGATGAAACACAGAAATTGCATCCGAATTTAATACAAAAGGCACAATGCCGACTTAAGTACAAGAGGACTGATACTCTAACTTTCTATGATTTGAACCCCTCCTGTGAGTCCAGTTTTAGATTCCGATGCTTCACTTCAGGTTTACTGTATCCCTTGGACCTTCTAATTGACGATGAAACACAGATATTGCATCCGAATCAAATAAATAAGGCACATGCCGACTTAAGTACAGGAGGACTGATACTCCAACTTTATATGATTTGAACCCCTCCTGTGAGTCCAGTTTTAGATTCCGATGCTTAATTTCAGGTTTACTGTTTCCCTTGGACCTTCTTATTGACGATGAAACACAGAAATTGCATCCGAATTTAATTAAAAACGACACAATGACGACTTAAGTACAAGAGGACTGATACTCTAACTTTCTATGATTTGAACCCCTTCTGTGAGTCCAGTTTTAGTTTCCGATGCTTCACTTCAGGTTTACTGTATCCCTTGGACCTTCTTACTGACGATAAAACACAGAAATTGCATCCGAATTTAATAAAAAAAAGGCACAATGCCGACCTAAGTACAAAGTGGACTGATACTTTAACTTTCTATGATTTGAACCTCTGCTGTGAGTCCAGTTTTAGTTTCTGATGCTTCACTTCAGGTTTACTGTATCCCTTGGACCATCTTATTGTCGATGAAACACAGAAATTGCATCCGAATTTAATAAAAAAGGCACAATGCCGACTTAAGTACAAGAGGACTGATACTCTAACTTACTACGATTTGAACCCCTCCTGTGAGTCCAATTTTAGATTCCGTTGCTTAACTTCAGGTTTACTGTATCGCTTGGAACTTCTTATTGACGATGAAAAACAGAAATTGCATCCGAATTTAATACAAAAGGCTCAATGCCGGCTTAATTACAAGAGGACTGATACTCTAACTTTCTATGATTTGAACCCCTCCTGTGAGTCCAGTTTTAGTTTCCGATGCTTCACTTCAGGTTTACTATATCCCTTGGACCTTCTTATTGACGATGAAACACAGAAATTGCATCCGAATTTAATAAAAAAGACACAATGCCGACTTAAGTACAAGAGGACTGATACTCTAACTTTCTATGATTTGAGCCCCTCCTGTGAGTCCAGTTTTAGATTCCGATGCTTCACTTCAGGTTTACTGTATGCCTTGGACCTTCTTATCGACGATGAAACACAGAAATTGCATCCGAAGTCAATACAAAAATCACAATGCCGGCTTAAGTACTAGGCGACTGATACCCTAACTTTCTATGATTTGAACCTCTGCTGTGAGTCCAGTTTCAGTTTAAGAAGCTTCACTTCAGGTTTACTGTATACCTTGGACCTTCGTATTGACGATGAATCACAGAAATTGCATCCGAAATTAATAATAACGGCACAATGCCGACTTAAGTACAAGAGGACTGGTACTTTAACTTTCTATGATTTGAACCCCTCCTGTGAGTCCAGTTTTAATTTCCGATGCTTCACTTCAGGTTTACTGTATCCCTTGGACCTTCTTGTTGACGATGAAACACAAAAATTGCATCCGAATTTAATACAAAAGGCACAATGCCGACTTAAGTACAAGAGGACAAATACTCTAACTTTCTATGATTTGAACCCCTCCTGTGAGTCCAGTTTCAGATTCCGATGCTTAACTTCTGGTTTACTGTATCGCTTGGACCTTCTTATTGACGATGAAACACAGAAATTGGATCCGAATTTAATACAAAAGGCACAATGCCGACTTAAGTACAAGAGGACTGAAACTCTAACATTCAATGATTTGAACCTATGCTGTGAGTCCAGTTTTAGTTTCCTATGCTTCACTTCAGGTTTACTATATCCCTAGGATCTTCTTATTGACGATGAAACACAGAAATTGCATCCGAATTTAATACAAAAATTACAATGCCGACTTAAGTACAGGTGGACTGAAACTCTAACTTTCTATGATTTGAACCTCTGCTGTGAGTCCAGTTTTAGTTTTCGATGCTTCACTTCAGGTTTACTGTATCCCTTGGACCTTCTTATTGACGATGAAACACAGAAATCGCATCCGAATTTAATACAAAAGCCACAATGCCGACTTAAGTACAAGAGGACTGAAACTGTAACTTTCTATGTTTTGAACCTCTGCTGTGAGTCCAGTTTAAGTTTCCGATGCTTCACTTCAGGTTTACTGTATCCCTTGGACCTTCTTATTGACGATGAAACACAGAAATTGGATCCGAATTTAATACAAAAGGCACAATGCCGACTTAAGTACAAGAGGACAAATACTCTAACTTTCTATGATTTGGACCCCTCCTGTAAGTCCAGTTTCAGATTCCGATGCTTAACTTCTGGTTTACTGTATCCCTTGGACCTTCTTATTGACGATGAAACACAGAAATTGCATCCGAATTTAATACAAAAGGCACAATGCCGACTTAAGTACAAGAGGACTGAAACTCTAACATTCAATGATTTGAACCTATGCTGTGAGTCCAGTTTTAGTTTCCGATGCTTCACTTCAGGTTTACTGTATCCCTTGGATCTTCTTATTGACGATGAAACACAGAAATTGCATCCGAATTTAATACAAAAATCACAATGCCGACTTAACTACAAGTGGACTGAAACTCTAACTTTCTATGATTTGAACCTCTGCTGTGAGTCCAGTTTTAGTTTCCGATGCTTCACTTCAGGTTTACTGTATCCCTTGGACCTTCTTATTGACGATGAAACACAGAAATCGCATCCGAATCTAATACAAAAGGCACAATGCCGACTTAAGTACAAGACGACTGAAACTGTAACTTTCTATGATTTGAACCTCTGCTGTGAGTCCAGTTTAAGTTTCCGATGCTTCACTTCAGGTTTACTGTATCCCTTGGACCTTCTTATTGACGATGAAACACAGAAATTGCATCCGAATTTAATACAAAAATCACAATGCCGACTTAAGTACAGGTGGACTGAAACTCTAACTTTCTATGATTTTAACCTCTGCTGTGAGTCCAGTTTTAGTTTAAGAAGCTTCACTTCAGGTTTACTGTATCCCTTGGACCTTCGTATTGACGATGAATCACAGAAATTGCATCCGAAATTAATAAAAACGGCACAATGCCGACTTAAGTACAAGAGGACTGGTACTTTAACTTTCTATGATTTGAACCCCTCCTGTGAGTCCAGTTTTAGTTTCCGATGCTTCACTTTAGGTTTACTGTATCCCTTGGACCTTCTTGTTGACGATGAAACACAAAAATTGCATCCGAATTTAATACAAAAGGCACAATGCCGACTTAAGTACAAGAGGACAAATACTCTAACTTTCTATGATTTGGACCCCTCCTGTAAGTCCAGTTTCAGATTCCGATGCTTAACTTCTGGTTTACTGTATCGCTTGGACCTTCTTATTGACGATGAAACACAGAAATTGGATCCGAATTTAATACAAAAGGCACAATGCCGAATTAAGTACAAGAGGACTGAAACTCTAACATTCAATGATTTGAACCTATGCTGTGAGTCCAGTTTTAGTTTCCTATGCTTCACTTCAGGTTTACTATATCCCTAGGATCTTCTTATTGACGATGAAACACAGAAATTGCATCCGAATTTAATACAAAAATCACAATGCCGACTTAAGTACAGGTGGACTGAAACTCTAACTTTCTATGATTTGAACCTCTGCTGTGAGTCCAGTTTTAGTTTTCGATGCTTCACTTCAGGTTTACTGTAACCCTTGGACCTTCTTATTGACGATGAAACACAGAAATCGCATCCGAATTTAATACAAAAGGCACAATGCCGACTTAAGTACAAGAGGACTGAAACTGTAACTTTCTATGTTTTGAACCTCTGCTGTGAGTCCAGTTTAAGTTTCCGATGCTTCACTTCAGGTTTACTGTATCCCTTGGACCTTCTTATTGACGATGAAACAGAGATATTGCATCCGAATTTAATACAAAAGGCACAATGCCGACTTAAGTACAAGAGGACTGATACTCTAACTTTCTATGATTTGAAGCCCTCCTGTGAGTCCAGATTTAGTTTCTGATGCTTCACTTCAGGTTTACTGTATCCCTTGGACCTTCTTACTGACGATGAAAAACAGAAATTGCATCCGAATTTTATAAAAATTCACAGTGCCGACTTAAGTACAAGAGGACTGATACTCCAACTTTCTATGATTTGAACCCCTCCTGTGAGTCCAGTTTTGGATTCCGATGCTTAACTTCTGGTTTACTGTATCCCTTGGACCTTCCTATTGACGATGAAACACAGAAATTGCATCCGAATTTAATACAAAAGGCACAATGCCGACTTAAGTACAAGAGGACTGAAACTGTAACTTTCTATGATTTGAACCTCTGCTCTGAGTTCCAGTTTAAGTTTCCGATGCTTCACTTCAGGTTTACTGTATCCCTTGGACCTTCTTATTGACGATGAAACACAGAAATTGCATCCGAATTTAATAAAAAAGGCACAGTGCCGACTTAAGTACAAGAGGACTGATACTCTAACTTTCTATGATTTGAACCCCTCCTGTGAGTCCAGTTTTAGATTCCGATGCTTCACTTCAGGTTTACTGTATCCCTTGGACCTTCTTATTGACGATGAAACACAGATATTGCATCCGAATCAAATAAATAAGGCACAATGCCGACTTAAGTACAGGAGGACTGATACTCCAACTTTATATGATTTGAACCCCTCCTGTGAGTCCAGTTTTAGATTCCAATGCTTAATTTCAGGTTTACTGTATCCCTTGGACCTTCTTATTGACATTGAAACACAGAAATTGCATCCGAATCTAATTAAAAACGACACAATGACGACTTAAGTACAAGAGGACTGATACTCTAACTTTCTATGATTTGAACCCCTCCTGTGAGTCCAGTTTTAGTTTCCGATGCTTCACTTCAGGTTTACTGTATCCCTTGGACCTTCTTATTGACGATGAAACACAAAAATTGCATCCGAATTTAATACAAAAGGCACAATGCCGACTTAAGTACAAGAGGACTGAAACTCTAACTTTCTATGATTTGAACCACTGCTGTGAGACCAGTTTTAGATTCCGATGCTTAACTTCAGGTTTACTGTATCCCTTGGACCTTCTTATTGACGATGAAACACAGAAATTGGATCCGAATTTAATACAAAAGGCACAATGCCGACTTAAGTACAAGAGGACAAATACTCTAACTTTCTATGATTTGGACCCCTCCTGTAAGTCCAGTTTCAGATTCCGATGCTTAACTTCTGGTTTACTGTATCCCTTGGACCTTCTTATTGACGATGAAACACAGAAATTGCATCCGAATTTAATACAAAAGGCACAATGCCGACTTAAGTACAAGAGGACTGAAACTCTAACATTCAATGATTTGAACCTATGCTGTGAGTCCAGTTTTAGTTTCCGATGCTTCACTTCAGGTTTACTGTATCCCTTGGATCTTCTTATTGACGATGAAACACAGAAATTGCATCCGAATTTAATACAAAAATCACAATTCCGACTTAAGTACAAGTGGACTGAAACTCTAACTTTCTATGATTTGAACCTCTGCTGTGAGTCCAGTTTTAGTTTCCGATGCTTCACTTCAGGTTTACTGTATCCCTTGGACCTTCTTATTGACGATGAAACACAGAAATCGCATCCGAATTTAATACAAAAGGCACAATGCCGACTTATGTACAAGACGACTGAAACTGTAACTTTCTATGATTTGAACCTCTGCTGTGAGTCCAGTTTAAGTTTCCGATGCTTCACTTCAGGTTTACTGTATCCCTTGGACCTTCTTATTGACGATGAAACACAGAAATTGCATCCGAATTTAATACAAAAGGCACAATGCCGACTTAAGTACAAGAGGACTGATACTCTAACTTTCTATGATTTGAAGCCCTCCTGTGAGTCCAGATTTAGTTTCCGATGCTTCACTTCAGGTTTACTGTATCCCTTGGACCTTCTTATTGACGATGAAACACAGAAATTGCATCCGAATTAAATAAATAAGGCACAATGCCGACTTAAGTACAGGAGGACTGCTACTCCAACTTTCTATGATTTGAACCCTTCCTGTGAGTCCACTTTTAGATTCCGACGCTTAATTCCGGTTTACTGTATCCCTTGGACCTTCTTATTGACGATGAAACACAGAAATTGCATCCGAATTTAATTAAAAACGACACAATGACGACTTAAGTACAAGAGGACTGATACTCTAACTTTCTATGATTTGAACCCCTCTTGTGAGTCCAGTTTTAGTTTCCGATGCTTCACTTCAGGTTTACTGTATCCCTTGGACCTTCTTACTGACGATGAAACACAGAAATTGCATCCGAATTTAATAAAAAAGGCACAATGCCGACTTAAGTACAAGTGGACTGATACTCTAACTTTCTATGATTTGAACCTCTGCTGTGAGTCCAGTTTTAGTTTCTGATGCTTCACTTCAGGTTTACTGTATCCCTTGGACCTTCTTATTGACGATGAAACAGAGATATTGCATCCGAATTTAATACAAAAGGCACAATGCCGACTTAAGTACAAGAGGACTGATACTCTAACTTTCTATGATTTGAAGCCCTCCTGTGAGTCCAGATTTAGTTTCCGATGCTTCACTTCAGGTTTACTGTATCCCTTGGACCTTCTTACTGACGATGAAAAACAGAAATTGCATCCGAATTTAATAAAAAATTCACAGTGCCGACTTACGTACAAGAGGACTGATACTCCAACTTTCTATGATTTGAACCCCTCCTGTGAGTCCAGTTTTGGATTCCGATGCTTAACTTCTGGTTTACTGTATCCCTTGGACCTTCCTATTGACGATGAAACACAGAAATTGCATCCGAATTTAATACAAAAGGCACAATGCCGACTTAAGTACAAGAGGACTGAAACTGTAACTTTCTATGATTTGAACCTCTGCTGTGAGTTCCAGTTTAAGTTTCCGATGCTTCACTTCAGGTTTACTGTATCCCTTGGACCTTCTTATTGACGATGAAACACAGAAATTGCATCCGAATTTAATAAAAAAGGCACAGTGCCGACTTAAGTACAAGAGGACTGATACTCTAACTTTCTATGATTTGAACCCCTCCTGTGAGTCCAGTTTTAGATTCCGATGCTTCACTTCAGGTTTACTGTATCCCTTGGACCTTCTTATTGACGATGAAACACAGATATTGCATCCGAATCAAATAAATAAGGCACAATGCCGACTTAAGTACAGGCGGACTGATACTCCAACTTTATATGATTTGAACCCCTCCTGTGAGTCCAGTTTTAGATTCCGATGCTTAATTTCAGGTTTACTGTATCCCTTGGACCTTCTTATTGACGATGAAACACAGAAATTGCATCCGAATCTAATTAAAAACGACACAATGACGACTTAAGTACAAGAGGACTGATACTCTAACTTTCTATGATTTGAACCCCTCCTGTGAGTCCAGTTTTAGTTTCCGATGCTTCACTTCAGGTTTACTGTATCCCTTGGACCTTCTTATTGACGATGAAACACAAAAATTGCATCCGAATTTAATACAAAAGGCACAATGCCGACGTAAGTACAAGAGGACTGAAACTCTAACTTTCTATGATTTGAACCACTGCTGTGAGACCAGTTTTAGATTCCGATGCTTAACTTCAGGTTTACTGTATCCCTTGGACCTTCTTATTGACGATGAAACACAGAAATTGGATCCGAATTTAATACAAAAGGCACAATGCCGACTTAAGTACAAGAGGACAAATACTCTAACTTTCTATGATTTGGACCCCTCCTGTAAGTCCAGTTTCAGATTCCGATGCTTAACTTCTGGTTTACTGTATCCCTTGGACCTTCTTATTGACGATGAAACACAGAAATTGCATCCGAATTTAATACAAAAGGCACAATGCCGACTTAAGTACAAGAGGACTGAAACTCTAACATTCAATGATTTGAACCTATGCTGTGAGTCCAGTTTTAGTTTCCGATGCTTCACTTCAGGTTTACTGTATCCCTTGGATCTTCTTATTGACGATGAAACACAGAAATTGCATCCGAATTTAATACAAAAATCACAATTCCGACTTAAGTACAAGTGGACTGAAACTCTAACTTTCTATGATTTGAACCTCTGCTGTGAGTCCAGTTTTAGTTTCCGATGCTTCACTTCAGGTTTACTGTATCCCTTGGACCTTCTTATTGACGATGAAACACAGAAATCGCATCCGAATTTAATACAAAAGGCACAATGCCGACTTATGTACAAGACGACTGAAACTGTAACTTTCTATGATTTGAACCTCTGCTGTGAGTCCAGTTTAAGTTTCCGATGCTTCACTTCAGGTTTACTGTATCCCTTGGACCTTCTTATTGACGATGAAACACAGAAATTGCATCCGAATTTAATACAAAAGGCACAATGCCGACTTAAGTACAAGAGGACTGATACTCTAACTTTCTATGTTTTGAAGCCCTCCTGTGAGTCCAGATTTAGTTTCCGATGCTTCACTTCAGGTTTACTGTATCCCTTGGACCTTCTTATTGACGATGAAACACAGAAATTGCATCCGAATTAAATAAATAAGGCACAATGCCGACTTAAGTACAGGAGGACTGATACTCCAACTTTCTATGATTTGAACCCTTCCTGTGAGTCCACTTTTAGATTCCGACGCTTAATTTCCGGTTTACTGTATCCCTTGGACCTTCTTATTGACGATGAAACACAGAAATTGCATCCGAATTTAATTAAAAACGACACAATGACGACTTAAGTACAAGAGGACTGATACTCTAACTTTCTATGATTTGAACCCCTCCTGTGAGTCCAGTTTTAGTTTCCGATGCTTCACTTCAGGTTTACTGTATCCCTTGGACCTTCTTACTGACGATGAAACACAGAAATTGCATCCGAATTTAATAAAAAAGGCACAATGCCGACTTAAGTACAAGTGGACTGATACTCTAACTTTCTATGATTTGAACCTCTGCTGTGAGTCCAGTTTTAGTTTCTGATGCTTCACTTCAGGTTTACTGTATCCCTTGGACCTTCTTATTGACGATGAAACAGAGATATTGCATCCGAATTTAATACAAAAGGCACAATGCCGACTTAAGTACAAGAGGACTGATACTCTAACTTTCTATGATTTGAAGCCCTCCTGTGAGTCCAGATTTAGTTTCCGATGCTTCACTTCAGGTTTACTGTATCCCTTGGACCTTCTTACTGACGATGAAAAACAGATATTGCATCCGAATTTAATAAAAAATTCACAGTGCCGACTTAAGTACAAGAGGACTGATACTCCAACTTTCTATGATTTGAACCCCTCCTGTGAGTCCAGTTTTGGATTCCGATGCTTAACTTCTGGTTTACTGTATCCCTTGGACCTTCCTATTGACGATGAAACACAGAAATTGCATCCGAATTTAATACAAAAGGCACAATGCCGACTTAAGTACAAGAGGACTGAAACTGTAACTTTCTATGATTTGAACCTCTGCTGTGAGTTCCAGTTTAAGTTTCCGATGCTTCACTTCAGGTTTACTGTATCCCTTGGACCTTCTTATTGACGATGAAACACAGAAATTGCATCCGAATTTAATAAAAAAGGCACAGTGCCGACTTAAGTACAAGAGGACTGATACTCTAACTTTCTATGATTTGAACCCCTCCTGTGAGTCCAGTTTTAGATTCCGATGCTTCACGTCAGGTTTACTGTATCCCTTGGACCTTCTTATTGACGATGAAACACAGATATTGCATCCGAATCAAATAAATAAGGCACAATGCCGACTTAAGTACAGGAGGACTGATACTCCAACTTTATATGATTTGAACCCCTCCTGTGAGTCCAGTTTTAGATTCCGATGCTTAATTTCAGGTTTACTGTATCCCTTGGACCTTCTTATTGACGATGAAAAACAGAAATTGCATCCGAATCTAATTAAAAACGACACAATGACGACTTAAGTACAAGAGGACTGATACTCTAACTTTCTATGATTTGAACCCCTCCTGTGAGTCCAGTTTTAGTTTCCGATGCTTCACTTCAGGTTTACTGTATCCCTTGGACCTTCTTATTGACGATGAAACACAAAAATTGCATCCGAATTTAATACAAAAGGCACAATGCCGACTTAAGTACAAGAGGACTGAAACTCTAACTTTCTATGATTTCAACCACTGCTGTGAGACCAGTTTTAGATTCCGATGCTTAACTTCAGGTTTACTGTATCCCTTGGACCTTCTTATTGACGATGAAACACAGAAATTGGATCCGAATTTAATACAAAAGGCACAATGCCGACTTAAGTACAAGAGGACAAATACTCTAACTTTCTATGATTTGGACCCCTCCTGTAAGTCCAGTTTTAGTTTAAGAAGCTTCACTTCAGGTTTACTGTATCCCTTGGACCTTCGTATTGACGATGAATCACAGAAATTGCATCCGAAATTAATAAAAACGGCACAATGCCGACTTAAGTACAAGAGGACTGGTACTTTACTTTCTATGATTTGAACCCCTCCTGTGAGTCCAGTTTTAGATTCCGATGCTTAACTTCAGGTTTACTGTATCCCTTGGAGCTTCTTATTGACGATGAAACACAAAAATTGCATCCGAATTTAATACAAAAGGCACAATGCCGACTTAAGTACAAGAGGACTGAAACTCTAACTTTCTATGATTTGAACCACTGCTGTGAGACCAGTTTTAGATTCCGATGCTTAACTTCAGGTTTACTGTATCCCTTGGACCTTCTTATTGACGATGAAACACAGAAATTGGATCCGAATTTAATACAAAAGGCACAATGCCGACTTAAGTACAAGAGGACAAACACTCTAACTTTCTATGATTTGGACCCCTCCTGTAACTCCAGTTTCAGATTCCGATGCTTAACTTCTGGTTTACTGTATCCCTTGGACCTTCTTATTGACGATGAAACACAGAAATTGCATCCGAATTTAATACAAAAGGCACAATGCCGACTTAAGTACAAGAGGACTGAAACTCTAACATTCAATGATTTGAACCTATGCTGTGAGTCCAGTTTTAGTTTCCGATGCTTTACTTCAGGTTTACTGTATCCCTTGGATCTTCTTATTGACGATGAAACACAGAAATTGCATCCGAATTTAATAAAAAAATCACAATTCCGACTTAAGTACAAGTGGACTGAAACTCTAACTTTCTATGATTTGAACCTCTGCTGTGAGTCCAGTTTTAGTTTCCGATGCTTCACTTCAGGTTTACTGTATCCCTTGGACCTTCTTATTGACGATGAAACACAGAAATCGCATCCGAATTTAATACAAAAGGCACAATGCCGACTTATGTACAAGACGACTGAAACTGTAACTTTCTATGATTTGAACCTCTGCTGTGAGTCCAGTTTAAGTTTCCGATGCTTCACTTCAGGTTTACTGTATCCCTTGGACCTTCTTATTGACGACGAAACACAGAAATTGCATCCGAATTTAATACAAAAGGCACAATGCCGACTTAAGTACAAGGGGACTGATACTCTAACTTTCTATGATTTGAAGCCCTCCTGTGAGTCCAGATTTAGTTTCCGATGCTTCACTTCAGGTTTACTGTATCCCTTGGACCTTCTTACTGGCGATGAAAAACAGAAATTGCATCCGAATTTAATAAAAAAGGCACAGTGCCGACTTAAGTACAAGAGGACTGATACTCTAACTTTATATGATTTGAACCCCTCCTGTGAGTCCAGTTTTGGATTCCGATGCTTAACTTCTGGTTTACTGTATCCCTTGGACCTTCCTATTGACGATGAAACACAGAAATTGCATCCGAATTTAATACAAAAGGCACAATGCCGACTTAAGTACAAGAGGACTGAAACTGTAACTTTCTATGATTTGAACCTCTGCTGTGAGTTCCAGTTTAAGTTTCCGATGCTTCACTTCAGGTTTACTGTATCCCTTGGACCTTCTTATTGACGATGAAACACAGAAATTGCATCCGAATTTATTAAAAAAGGCACAGTGCCGACTTAAGTACAAGAGGACTGATACTCTAACTTTCTATGATTTGAACCCCTCCTGTGAGTCCAGTTTTAGATTCCGATGCTTCACTTCAGGTTTACTGTATCCCTTGGACCTTCTTATTGACGATGAAACACAGATATTGCATCCGAATTAAATAAATAAGGCACTTGCCGACTTAAGTACAGGAGGACTGATACTCCAACTTTCTATGATTTGAACCCTTCCTGTGAGTCCACTTTTAGATTCCGACGCTTAATTTCAGGTTTACTGTATCCCTTGGACCTTCTTATTGACGATGAAACACAGAAATTGCATCCGAATTTAATTAAAAACGACACAATGACGACTTAAGTACAAGAGGACTGATACTCTAACTTTCTATGATTTGAACCCCTCCTGTGAGTCCAGTTTTAGTTTCCGATGCTTCACTTCAGGTTTACTGTATCCCTTGGACCTTCTTACTGACGATGAAACACAGAAATTGTATCCGAATTTAATAAAAAAGGCACAATGCCGACTTAAGTACAAGTGGACTGATACTCTAACTTTCTATGATTTGAACCTCTGCTGTGAGTCCAGTTTTAGTTTCTGATGCTTCACTTCAGGTTTACTGTATCCCTTGGACCATCTTATTGTCGATGAAACACAGAAATTGCATCCGAATTTAATAAAAAAGGCACAATGCCGACTTAAGTACAAGAGGACTGATACTCTAACTTTCTATGATTTGAACCCCTCCTGTGAGTCCAGTTTTAGCTTCCGTTGCTTAACTTCAGGTTTACTGTATCGCTTGGTACTTCTTATTGACGATGAAAAACAGAAATTGCATCTGAATTTAATACAAAAGGCACAATGCCGGCTTAATTACAAAAGGACTGATACTCTAACTTTCTATGATTTGAACCCCTCCTGTGAGTCCAGTTTTAGTTTCCGATGCTTCACTTCAGGTTTACTGTATCCCTTGGATCTTCTTATTGACGATGAAACACAGAAATTGCATCCGAATTTAATAAAAAAGGCACAATGCCGACTTAAGTACAAGAGGACTGATACTCTAACTTTCTATGATTTGAACCCCTCCTGTGAGTCCAGTTTTAGATTCCGATGCTTCACTTCAGGTTTACTGTATCCCTTGGACCTTCTTATCGACGATGAAACACAGAAATTGCATCCGAAGTCAATACAAAAATCACAATGCCGACTTAAGTACAAGGCGACTGATACCCTAACTTTCTATGATTTGAACCTCTGCTGTGAGTCCAGTTTTAGTTTAGGATGCTTCACTTCAGGTTTACCGTATCCCTTGGACCTTCTAATTGACGATGAAACAAAGAAATTGCATCCGAAATTAATAAAAACCGCACAATGCCGACTTAAGTACAAGTGGACTGAAACTCTAACTTTCTATGATTTGAACCTCTGCTGTGAGTCCAGTTTTAGTTTCCGATGCTTCACTTCAGGTTTACTGTATCCCTTGGACCTTCTTATTGACGATGAAACACAGAAATCGCATCCGAATTTAATAAAAAATGCACAATGCCGACTTAAGTACAAGAGGACTGAAACTGTAACTTTCTATGATTTGAACCTCTGCTGTGAGTCCAGTTTAAGTTTCCGATGCTTCACTTCAGGTTCACTGTATCCCTTGGTCCTTCTTATTGACGATGAAACACAGAAATTGCATCCGAATTTAATACAAAAGGCACAATGCCGACTTAAGTACAAGAGGACTGATACTCTAACTTTCTATGATTTGAAGCCCTCCTGTGAGTCCAGATTTAGTTTCCGATGCTTCACTTCAGGTTTACTGTATCCCTTGGACCTTCTTACTGACGATGAAAAACAGAAATTGCATCCGAATTTAATAAAAAAGGCACAGTGCCGACTTAAGTACAAGAGGACTGATACTCTAACTTTCTATGATTTGAACCCCTCCTGTGAGTCCAGTTTTGGATTCCGATGCTTAACTTCTGGTTTACTGTATCCCTTGGACCTTCCTATTGACGATGAAACACAGAAATTGCATCCGAATTTAATACAAAAGGAACAATGCCGACTTAAGTACAAGAGGACTGAAACTGTAACTTTCAATGATTTGAACCTCTGCTGTGAGTTCCAGTTTAAGTTTCCGATGCTTCACTTCAGGTTTACTGTATCCCTTGGACCTTCTTATTGACGATGAAACACAGAAATTGCATCCGAATTTAATAAAAAAGGCACAGTGCCGACTAAAGTACAAGAGGACTGATACTCTAACTTTCTATGATTTGAACCCCTCCTGTGAGTCCAGTTTTAGATTCCGATGCTTCACTTCAGGTTTACTGTATCCCTTGGACCTTCTTATTGACGATGAAACACAGATATTGCATCCGAATTAAATAAATAAGGCACAATGCCGACTTAAGTACAGGAGGACTGATACTCCAACTTTCTATGATTTGAAACCCTCCTGTGAGTCCAGTTTTAGATTCCGATGCTTAATTTCTGGTTTACTGTATCCCTTGGACCTTCTTACTGACGATGAAACACAGAAATTGCATCCGAATTTAATAAAAAAGGCACAATGCCGACTTAAGTACAAGTGGACTGATACTCTAACTTTCTATGATTTGAACCTCTGCTGTGAGTCCAGTTTTAGTTTCTGATGCTTCACTTCAGGTTTACTGTATCCCTTGGACCTACTTATTGTCGATGAAACACAGAAATTGCATCCGAATTTAATAAAAAAGGCACAATGCCGACTTAAGTACAAGAGGACTAATACTCTAACTTTCCATGATTTGAACCCCTCCTGTGAGTCCAGTTTTCGATTCCGTTGCTTAACTTCAGGTTTACTGTATCGCTTGGAACTTCTTATTGACGATGAAAAACAGAAATTGCATCCGAATTTAATACAAAAGGCACAATGCCGGCTTAAGTACAAGAGGACTGATGCTCTAACTTTCTATGATTTGAACCCCTCCTGTGAGTCCAGTTTTAGTTTCCGATGCTTCAGTTGAGGTTTACTGTATCCCTTGGACCTTCTTATCGACGATGAAACACAGAAATTGCATCCGAAGTCAATACAAAAATCACAATGCCGACTTAAGTACAAGGCGACTGATACCCTAACTTTCTATGATTTGAACCTCTGCTGTGAGTCCAGTTTTAGTTTAGGAGGCTTCACTTTAGGTTTACTGTATCCCTTGGACCTTCTAATTGACGATGAAACAAAGAAATTGCATCCGAAATTAATAAAAACGGCACAATGCCGACTTAAGTACAAGTGGACTGAAACTCTAACTTTCTATGATTTGAACCTCTGCTGTGAGTCCAGTTTTAGTTTCCGATGCTTCACTTCAGGTTTACTGTATCCCTTGGAACTTCTTATTGACGATGAAACACAAAAATTGCATCCGAATTTAATACAAAAGGCACAATGCCGACTTAAGTACAAGAGGACTGAAACTGTAACTTTCTATGATTTGAACCTCAGCTGTGAGTCCAGTTTTAGTTTCCGATGCTTCACTTCAGGTTAACTGTAGCCCTTGGACCTTCTTATTGACGATGAAACACAGATTTTGCATCCGAATTTAATAGAAAAGGCACAATGCCGACTTAAGTACAAGAGGACTGACACTCCAACTTTCTATGATTTGAACTTCTCCTGTGATTCCAGTTTTAGTTTCCGATGCTTCACTTCAGGTTTACTGTATCCCTTGGACCTTCTTACTGACGATGAAACACAGAAATTGCATCCGAATGTAATAAAAAAGGCACAATGCCGACTTAAGTACAAGAGGACTGAAACTCTAACTTTCTATGATTTGAACCTCTGCTGTGAGTCCAGTTTTAGTATCCGATTCTTCACTTCAGGTTCACTATATCCCTTGGATCTTCTTATTGACGATGAAACACAGAAATTGCATCAGAATTTAATACAAAAATCACAATGCCGACTTAAGTAGAAGTGGACTGAAACTCTAACTTTCTATGATTTGAACCCCTCCTGTGAGTCCAGTTTTGGATTCCGATGCTTAACTTCTGGTTTACTGTTTCTCTTGGACATTCCTATTGACGATGAAACACAGAAATTGCATCCGAATTTAATACAAAAGGCACAATGCCGACTTAAGTACAAGAGGACTGAAACTGTAACTTTCTATGATTTGAACCTCTGCTGTGAGTTCCAGTTTAAGTTTCCGATGCTTCACTTCAGGTTTATTGTATCCCTTGGACCTTCTTATTGACGATGAAACACAGAAATTGCATCCGAATTTAATAAAAAAGGCACAGTGCCGACTTAAGTACAAGAGGACTGATACTCTAACTTTCTATGATTTGAACCCCTCCTGTGAGTAAAGTTTTAGATTCCGATGCTTCACTTCAGGTTTACTGTATCCCTTGGACCTTCTTATTGACGATGAAACACAGATATTGCATCCGAATTAAATAAATAAGGCACAATGCCGACTTAAGTACAGGAGGACTGATACTCCAATTTTCTATGATTTGAACCCCTCCTGTGAGTCCAGTTTTAGATTCCGATGCTTAATTTCAGGTTTACTGTATCCCTTGGACCTTCTTATTGACGATGAAACACAGAAATTGCATCCGAATTTAATTAAAAACGACACAATGACGACTTAAGTACAAGAGGACTAATACTCTAACTTTCTATGATTTGAACCCCTCCTGTGAGTCCAGTTTTAGATTCCGTTGCTTAACTTCAGGTTTACTGTATCGCTTGGAACTTCTTATTGACGATGAAAAACAGAAATTGCATCCGAATTTAATACGAAAGGCACAATGCCGGCTTAAGTACAAGAGGACTGATACTCTAACTTTCTATGATTTGAACCCCTCCTGTGAGTCCAGTTTTAGTTTCCGATGCTTCACTTCAGGTTTACTGTATCCCTTGGACTTTCTTATTGACGATGAAACACAGAAATTGCATCCGAATTTAATAAAAAAGGCACAATGCCGACTTAAGTACAAGAGGACTGATACTCTAACTTTCTATGATTTGAACCCCTCCTGTGAGTCCAGTTTTAGATTCCGATGCTTCAGTTGAGGTTTACTGTATCCCTTGGACCTTCTTATCGACGATGACACACAGAAATTGCATCCGAAGTCAATACAAAAATCACAATGCCGACTTAAGTACAAGGCGACTGATACCCTAACGTTCTATGATTTGAACCTCTGCTGTGAGTCCAGTTTTAGTTTAGGAGGCTTCACTTTAGGTTTACTGTATCCCTTGGACCTTCTAATTGACGATGAAACAAAGAAATTGCATCCGAAATTAATAAAAACGGCACAATGCCGACTTAAGTACAAGTGGACTGAACCTCTAACTTTCTATGATTTGAACCTCTGCTGTGAGTCCAGTTTTAGTTTCCGATGCTTCACTTCAGGTTTACTGTATCCCTTGGAACTTCTTATTGACGATGAAACACAGAAATTGCATCCGAATTTAATACAAAAGGCACAATGCCGACTTAAGTACAAGAGGACTGAAACTGTAACTTTCTATGATTTGAACCTCAGCTGTGAGTCCAGTTTAAGTTTCCAATGCTTCACTTCAGGTTTACTGTATCCCTTGGACCTTCTTATTGACGACGAAACACAGAAATTGCATCCGAATTTAATACAAAAGGCACAATGCCGACTTAAGTACAAGAGGACTGATACTCTAACTTTCTATGATTTGAACCTCTGCTGTGAGTCCAGTTTTAGTTTCCGATGCTTCACTTCAGGTTAACTGTAGCCCTTGGACCTTCTTATTGACGATGAAACACAGATTTTGCATCCGAATTTAATAGAAAAGGCACAATGCCGACTTAAGTACAAGAGGACTGATACTCCAACTTTCTATGATTTGAACTCCTCCTGTGAGTCCAGTTTTAGTTTCCGAAGCTTCACTTCAGGTTTACTGTATCCCTTGGACCTTCTTACTGACGATGAAACACAGAAATTGCATCCGAATGTAATAAAAAAGGCACAATGCCGACTTAAGTACAAGAGGACTGAAACTCTAACTTTCTATGATTTGAACCTCTGCTGTGAGTCCAGTTTTAGTTTCCGATTCTTCACTTCAGGTTCACTATATCCCTTGGATCTTCTTATTGACGATGAAACACAGAAATTGCATCCGAATTTAATACAAAAATCACAATGCCGACTTAAGTACAAGTGGACTGAAACTCTAACTTTCTATGATTTGAACCCCTCCTGTGAGTCCAGTTTTGGATTCCGATGCTTAACTTCTGGTTTACTGTATCCCTTGGACCTTCCAATTGACGATGAAACACAGAAATTGCATCCGAATTTAATACAAAAGGCACAATGCCGACTTAAGTACAAGAGGACTGAAACTGTAACTTTCTATGATTTGAACCTCTGCTGTGAGTTCCAGTTTAAGTTTCCGATGCTTCACTTCAGGTTTACTGTATCCCTTGGACCTTCTTATTGACGATGAAAACAGAAATTGCATCCGAATTTAATAAAAAAGTCACAGTGCCGACTTAAGTACAAAAGGACTGATACTCTAACTTTCTATGATTTGAACCCCTCCTGTGAGTCCAGTTTTAGATTCCGATGCTTCACTTCAGGTTTACTGTATCCCTTGGACCTTCTTATTGACGATGAAACACAGATATTGCATCCGAATTAAATAAATAAGGCACAATGCCGACTTATGTACAGGAGGACTGATACTCCAACTTTCTATGATTTGAATCCCTCCTGTGAGTCCAGTTTTATATTCCGATGCTTAATTTCAGGTTTACTGTATCCCTTGGACCTTCTTGTTGACGATGAAACACAGAAAGTGCATCCGAATTTAATTAAAAACGACACAATGACGACTTAAGTACAAGAGGACTGATACTCTAACTTTCTATGATTTGAACCCGTCCTGTGAGTCCAGTTTTAGTTTCTGATGCTTCACTTCAGGTTTACTGTATCCCTTGGACCATCTTATTGTCGATGAAACTCAGAAATTGCATCCGAATTTAATAAAAAATTCACAATGCCGACTTAAGTACAAGAGGACTGATACTCTAACTTTCTATGATTTGAACCCCTCCTGTGAGTCCAGTTTTAGATTAAGTTGCTTAACTTCAGGTTTACTGTATCGCTTGGAACTTCTTATTGACGATGGAAAACAGAAATTGCATCCGAATTTAATACAAAAGGCACAATGCCGGCTTAATTACAAGAGGACTGATACTCTAACTTTCTATGATTTGAACCCCTCCTGTGAGTCCAGTTTTAGATTCCGTTGCTTAACTTCAGGTTTACTGTATCGCTTGGAACTTCTTATTGACGATGAAAAAGGGAAATTGCATCCGAATTTAATACAAAAGGCACAATGCCGGCTTATTTACAAGAGGACTGATACTCTAACTTTCTATGATTTGAACTCCTCCTGTGAGTCCAGTTTTAGTTTCCGATGCTTCACTTCATGTTTACTGTATCCCTTGGACCTTCTTATTGATGATGAAACACAGAAATTTCATCCGAATTTAATAAAAAAGGCACAATGCCGACTTAAGTACAAGAGGACTGATACTCTAACTTTCTATGATTTGAACCCCTCCTGTGAGTCGAGTTTTAGATTCCGATGCTTCAGTTGAGGTTTACTGTATCCCTTGGACCTTCTTATCGACGATGAAACACAGAAATTGCGTCCGAAGTCAATACAAAAATCACAATGCCGACTTAAGTACAGGGCGACTGATACCCTAACTTTCTATGATTTGAACCTCTGCTGTGAGTCCAGTTTTAGTTTAGGATGCTTCACTTCAGGTTTACTGTATCCCTTGGACCTTCTAATTGACGATGAAACAAAGAAATTGCATCCGAAATTAATACAAACGGCACAATGCCGACTTAAGTACAAGTGGACTGAAACTCTAAATTCCTATGATTTGAACCTCTGCTGTGAGTCCAGTTTTAGTTTCCGATGCTTCACTTCAGGTTTACTGTATCCCTTGGACCTTCGTATTGACGATGAAACACAGAAATTGCATCCGAATTTAATACAAAAGGCACAATGCCGACTTAAGTACAAGAGGACTGAAACTGTAACTTTCTATGATTTGAACCTCTGCTGTGAGTCCAGTTTAAAATTCCAATGCTTCACTTCAGGTTAACTGTATCCCTTGGACCTTCTTATTGACGATGAAACACAGAAATTGCATCCGAATTTAATACAAAAGGCACAATGCCGACTTAAGTACAAGAGGACTGATACTCTAACTTTCTATGATTTGAACCTCTGCTGTGAGTCCAGTTTTAGTTTCCAATGATTCACTTCAGGTTTACTGTAGCCCTTGGACCTTCTTATTGACGATGAAACACAGAAATTGCATCCGACTTTAATACAAAAGGCACAATGCCGACTTAAGTACAAGAGGACTGATACTCCAACTTTCTATGATTTGAACTCCTCCTGTGAGTCCAGTTTTAGTTTCCGATGCTTCACTTCAGGTTTACTGTATCCCTTGGACCTTCTTACTGACGATGAAACACAGAAATTGCATCCGAATGTAATAAAAAAGGCACAATGCCGACTTAAGTACAAGAGGACTGAAACTGTAACTTTCTATGATTTGAACCTCAGCTGTGAGTTCCAGTTTAAGTTTCCGATCTTTCACTTCAGGTTTACTGTATCCCTTGGACCTTCTTATTGACGATGAAACACAGAAATTGCATCCGAATTTAATAAAAAAGGCACAGTGCCGACTTAAGTACAAGAGGACTGATACTTTAACTTTCTATGATTTGAACCCCTCCTGTGAGTCCAGTTTTAGATTCCGATGCTTCACTTCAGGTTTACTGTATCCCTTGGACCTTCTTATTAACGATGAAACACAGATATTGCATCCGAATTAAATAAATAAGGGACAATGCCGACTTAAGTACAGGAGGACTGATACTTCAACTTTCTATGATTTGAACCTCTGCTGTGAGTCCAGTTTTAGTTTCTGATGCTTCACTTCAGGTTTACTGTATCCCTTGGACCATCTTATTGTCGATGAAACACAGCAATTGCATCCGAATTTAATAAAAAAGGCACAATGCCGACTTAAGTACAAGAGGACTGATACTCTAACTTTCTACGATTTCAACAACTCCTGTGAGTCCAGTTTTAGAATCCGTTGCTTAACTTCAGGTTTACTGTATCGCTTGGAACTTCTTATTGACGATGAAAAACAGAAATTGCATCCGAATTTAATACAAAAGGCACAATGCCGGCTTTATTACAAGAGGACTGATACTCTAACTTTCTATGATTTGAACCCCTCCTGTGAGTCCAGTTTTAGTTTACGATGCTTCACTTCAGGTTTACTGTATCCCTTGGACCTTCTAATTGACGATGAAACAAAGAAATTGCATCCGAAATTAATAAAAACGGCACAATGCCGACTTAAGTACAAGTGGACTGAAACTCTAACTTTCTATGATTTGAACCTCTGCTGTGAGTCCAGTTTTAGTTTCCGATGCTTCACTTCAGGTTTACTGTATCCCTTGGACCTTCTTATTGACGATGAAACACAGAAATTGCATCCGAATTTAATACAAAAGGCACAATGCCGACATAAGTACAAGAGGACTGAAACTGTAACTTTCTATGATTTGAACCTCTGCTGTGAGTCCAGTTTAAGTTTCCAATGCTTCACTTCAGGTTTACTGTATCCCTTGGACCTTCTTATTGACGATGAAACACAGAAATTGCATCCGAATTTAATACAAAAGGCACAATGGCGACTTAAGTACAAGAGGACTGATACTCTAACTTTCTATGATTTGAACGTCTGCTGTGAGTCCAGTTTTAGTTTCCGATGCTTCACTTCAGGTTTACTGTAGCCCTTTGACCTTCTTATTGACGATGAAACACAGATATTGCATCCGAATTTAATAGAACAGGCACAATGCCGACTTAAGTACAAGAGGTCTGATACTCCAACTTTCTATGATTTGAACTCCTCCTGTGAGTCCTGTTTTAGTTTCCGATGCTTCACTTCAGGTTTACTGTATCCCTTGGACCTTCTTACTGACGATGAAACACAGAAATTGCATCCGAATGTAATAAAAAAGGCACAATGCCGACTTAAGTACAAGAGGACTGAAACTCTAACTTTCTATGATTCGAACCTCTGCTGTGAGTCCAGTTTAAGTTTCCGATGCTTCACTTCAGGTTTACTGTATCCCTTGGACCTACTTATTGACGATGTAACACAGAAATTGCATCCGAATTTAATACAAAAGGCACAATGCCGACTTCAGTACAAGAGGACTGATACTCTAACTTTCTATGATTCGAACCTCTGCTGTGAGTCCAGTTTAAGTTTCCGATGCTTCACTTCAGGTTTACTGTATCCCTTGGACCTTCTTATTGACGATGAAACACAGATATTGCATCCGAATTTAATAAAAAAGGCACAATGCCGACTTAAGAACAAGAGGACTGATACTCCAACTTTCTATGATTTGAACCCCTCCTGTGAGTCCAGTTTTAGATTCCGATGCTTAACTTCAGGTTTACTGTATCCCTTGGATCTTCTTATTGACGATGAAACACAGAAATTGCATCCGAATTTAATAAAAACGACGCAATGACGACTTAAGTACAAGAGGACTGATACTCTAACTTTCTATGATTTGAAGCCCTCCTGTGAGTCCTGTTTTAGTTTCCGATGCTTCACTTCAGGTTTACTGAATCCCTTGGACCTTCTTACTGACGATGAAAAACAGAAATTGCATCCGAATTTTATAAAAAAGGCACAGTGCCGACTTAAGTACAAGAGGACTGATACTCTAACTTTCTATGATTTGAACCCCTCCAGTGAGTCCAGTTTTGGATTCCGATGCTTAACTTCTGGTTTACTGTATCCCTTGGACCTTCCTATTGACGATGAAACACAGAAATTGCATCCGAATTTAATACAAAAGGCACAATGCCGACTTAAGTACAAGGCGACTGATACTCTAACTTTCTATGATTTGAACCTCTGCTGTGAGTCCAGTTTTAGTTTAAGATGCTTCACTTCAGGTTTACTGTATCCCTTGGACCTTGTAATTGACGATGAAAGACAGATATTCAATCCGAATTTAATAAATAAGGCACAATGCCGACTTAAGTACAGGAGGACTGATACTCCAACTTTCTATGATTTGAACCCCTCCTGTGAGTCCAGTTTTAGATTCCGATGCTTAATTTCAGGGTTACTGTATCCCTTGTATCTTCTTATTGACGATGAAACGCAGAAATTGCATCCGAATTTAATTAAAAACGACACAATGGCGACTTAAGTACAAGAGGACTGATACTCTAACTTTCTATGATTTGAGCCCCTCCTGTGAGTCCAGTTTTAGTTTCCGATGCTTCACATCAGGTTTACTGTATCCCTTGGACCTTCTTACTGACGATGAAACACAGAAATTGCGTCCGAATTTAATAAAAAAGGCACAATGCCGACTTAAGTACAAGAGGACTGATACTCTAACTTTCTATGATTTCAACCCCTCCTGTGAGTCCAGTTTTAGATTCCGATGCTTAACATCTGGTTTACTGTATCCCTTGGACCTTCCTATTGACGATGAAACACAGAAATTGCATCCGAATTTAATACAAAAGGCACAATGCCGATTTAAGTACAAGAGGACTAAAACTCTAACTTTCTATGATTTGAACCTCTGTTGTGAGCCCAGTTTTAGTTTCTGATGCTTCACTTCAGGTTTACTGTATCCCTTGGACCATCTTATTGACGATGAAACACAGAAATTGCATCCGAATTTAATAAAAAAGGCACAATGCCGACTTAAGTACAAGAGGACTGATACTCTAACTTTCTATGATTTGAACCCCTCCTGTGATTCCAGTTTTAGATTCCGTTGCTTAACTTCAGGTTTACTGTATCCCTTGGAACTTCTTATTGACGATGAAAAACAGAAATTGCATCCGAATTCAATACAAAAGGCACAATGCCGGCTTAAGTACAAGAGGACTGATACTCTAACTTTCTATGATTTGAACCCCTCCTGTGAGTCCAGTTTTAGTTTCCGATGCTTCACTTCAGGTTTACTGAATCCCTCGGACCTTCTAATTGACGATGAAACACAGAAATTGCATCCGAATTTAATAAAAAAGACACAATGCCGACTTAAGTACAAGAGGACTGATACTCTAACTTTATATGATTTGAACCCCTCCTGTGAGTCCAGTTTTAGATTCCGATGCTTCGCTTCAGGTTTACTGTATCCCTTGGACCTTCTTATTGACGATGAAACACAGAAATTGCATCCGAAGTCAATACAAAAATCACAATGCCGACTTAAGTACAAGGCGACTGATACTCTAACTTTCTATGATTTGAACCTCTGCTGTGAGTCCAGTTTTAGTTTAAGATGCTTCACTTCAGGTTTACTGTATCCCTTGGACCTTCTAATTGACGATGAAACACAGAAATTGAATCCGAAATTAATAAAAACGGCACAATGCCGACTTAAGTACAAGAGGACTGGTACTTTAACTTTCTATGATTTGAACCCCTCCTGTGAGTTCAGTTTTAGATTCCGATGCTTAACTTCAGGTTTACTGTATCCCTTGAACCTTCTTATTGACGATGAAACACAAATATTGCATCCGAATTTAATACAAAAGGCACAATGCCGACTTAAGTACAAGAGGACTGAAACTCTAACTTTCTATGATTTGAACCACTGCTGTGGGACCAGTTATAGATTCCGATGCTTAACTTCAGGTTTACTGTATCCGTTGGACCTTATTATTGACGATGAAACACAGAAATTGGATCCGAATTTAATACAAAAGGCACAATGCCGACTTATGTACAAGAGGACTAATACTCTAACTTTCTATGATTTGAACCCCTCCTGTGAGTCCAGTTTCAGATTCCGATGCTTAACTTCTGGTTTACTGTATCCCTTGGACCTTCTTATTGACGATGAAACACAGAAATTGCATCCGAATTTAATAAAAACGACACAATGCCGACTTAAGTACAAGAGGACTGATACTCTAACTTTCTATGATTTGAACTCCTCCTGTGAGTCCAGTTTTAGTTTCCGATGCTTCACTTCAGGTTTACTGTATCCCTTGGACCTTCTTACTGACGATGAAACACAGAAATTGCATCCGAATTTAATAAAAAAGGCACAATGCCGACTTAAGTACAAGAGGACTGAAACTCTAACTTTCTATGATTTGAACCTCTGCTGTGAGTTCAGTTTTAGTTTCCGATGCTACCCTTCAGGTTCACTATATCCCTTGGATCTTCTTATTGACGATGAAACACAGAAATTGCATCCGAATTTAATACAAAAGGCACAATGCCGACTTAAGTACAAGTGGACTGAAACTCAAACTTTCTATGATTTTATCCTCTGCTGTGAGTCCAGTTTTAGTTTCCGATGCTTCACTTCAGGTTTACTGTATCCCTTGGACCTTCTTATTGACGATGAAACTCAGAAATTGCATCCGAATTTAATACAAAAGGCACAATGCCGACTGCAGTACAAGAGGACTAAAACTGTAACTTTCTATGATTTGAACCTCTGCTGTGAGTCCAGTTTAAGTTTCCGATGCTTCACTTCAGGTTTACTGTATCCCTTGGACCTTCTTATTGACGATGAAACACAGAAATTGCATCCGAATTTAATACAAAAGGCACAATGCCGACTTAAGTACAAGAGGAGTGAAACTGTAACTTTCTATGATTTGAACCTCTGCTGTGAGTGGAGTTTAAGTTTCCGATGCTTCACTTCAGGTTTACTGTATCCCTTGGACCTTCATATTGACGATGAAACACAGAAATTGCATCCGAATTTAATACAAAAGGCACAATGCCGACTTAAGTACAAGAGGACTGATACTCTAACTTTCTATGATTTGAACCTCTGCTGTGAGTCCAGTTTTAGTTTCCGACGCTTCACTTCAGGTTTACTGTAGCCTTTGGACCCTCTTATTGACGATGAAACACAGATATTGCATCCGAATTTAATAGAAAAGGCACAATGCCGACTTAAGTACAAGAGGACTGATACTCCAACTTTCTATGATTTGAACCCCTCCTGTGAGTCCAGTTTTCGATTCCGATGCTTAACTTCAGGTTTACTGTATCCCTTGGAACTTCTTATTAACGATGAAACACAGAAATTGCATCCGAATTTAATAAAAACGACACAATGACGACTTAAGTACAAGAGGACTGAAACTCTAACTTTCTATGATTTGAACTCCTCCTGTGAGTCCAGTTTTAGTTTCCGATGCTTCACTTCAGGTTTACTGTATCCCTTGGACCTTCTTACTGACGATGAAACACAGAAATTGCATCCGAATTTAATACAAAAGGCACAATGCCAACTTAAGTACAAGAGGACTGAAACTGTAACTTTCTATGATTTGAACCTCTGCTGTGAGTGGAGTTTAAGTTTCCGATGCTTCACTTCAGGTTTACTGTATCCCTTGGACCTTCTTATTGACGATGAAACACAGAAATTGCATCCGAATTTAATACAAAAGGCACAATGCCGACTGCAGTACAAGAGGACTGAAACTGTAACTTTCTATGATTTGAACCTCTGCTGTGAGTCCAGTTTAAGTTTCCGATGCTTCACTTCAGGTTAACTTATCCCTTGGACCTTCTTATTGACGATGAAACACAGAAATTCCATCCGAATTTAATACAAAAGGCACAATGCCGACTTCAGTACAAGAGGACTGATACTCTAACTTTCTATGATTTGAACCTCTGCTGTGAGGCCAGTTTTAGTTTCCGATGCTTCACTTCAGGTTTACTGTATCCCTTGGACCTTCTTATTGACGATGAAACACAGAAATTGCATCCGTATTTAATAAAAACGACACAATGACGACTTAAGTACAAGAGGACTGATACTCTAACTTTCTATGATTTGAACCCCTCCTGTGAGTCCAGTTTTAGTTTCCGATGCTTCACTTCAGGTTTACTGTATCCCTTGGACCTTCTTATTGACGATGAAACACAGAAATTGCATCCGAATTTAATAAAAAAGACACAATGCCGACTTAAGTACAAGAGGACTGATACTCTAACTTTCTATGATTTGAACCCCTCCTGTGAGTCCAGTTTTAGATTTCAAAGCTTCACTTCAGGTTTACTGTATCCCTTGGACCTTCTTATTGACGATGAAACACAGAAATTGCATCCGAAAATAATAAAAACGGCACAATGCCGACTTCAGTACAAGAGGACTGGTACTTTAACTTTCTATGATTTGAACCCCTCCTGTGAGTCCAGTTTTAGATTCCGATGCTTAACTTCAGGTATACTGTATCCCTTGGACCTTCTTATTGACGATGAAACACAGAAATTGGATCCGAATTTAATACAAAAGGCACAATGCCGACTTAGGTACAAGAGGACTAATACTCTTACTTTCTATGATTTGAACCCCTCCTGTGAGTCCAGTTTCAGATTCCGATGCTTAACTTCTGGTTTACTGTATCCCTTGGACCTTCTTATTGACGATGAAACACAGAAATTGCATCCGAATTTAATACAAAGATCACAATGCCGACTTAAGTACAAGTGGACTGAGACTCTAACTTTCTATGATTTGAACCTCTTCTGTGAGTCCAGTTTTCGTTTCCGATGCTTCACTTCAGGTTTACTGTATCCCTTGGACCTTCTTATTGACGATGAAACACCGAAATTGCATCCGAATTTAATACAAAAGGCACAATGCCGACTTAAGTACAAGAGGACTGAAACTGTAACTTTCTATGATTTGAACCTCTGCTGTGAGTGGAGTTTAAGTTTCCGATGCTTCACTTCAGAATTACTGTATCCCTTGGACCTTCTTATTGACGATGAAACACAGAAATTGCATCCGAATTTAATAAAAACGACACAATGACGACTTAAGTACAAGAGGACTGATACTCTAACTTTCTATGATTTGAAGCCCTCCTGTGAGTCCAGTTTTAGTTTCCGATGCTTCACTTCAGGTTTACTGTATCCCTTGGACATTCTTACTGATGATGAAAACCAGAAATTGCATCTGAATTTAATAAAAAATGCACAGTGCCGACTTAAGTACAAGAGAACTGATACTCCAACTTTCTATGATTTGAACCCCTCCTGTGAGTCCAGTTTTAGATTCCGATGCTTAACTTCAGGTTTACTGTATCCCTTGGACCTTCTTATTGACGATGAAACACAGAAATTGCATCCGAATTTAATAAAAACGACACAAAGACGACTTAAGTACAAGAGGACTGATACTCTAACTTTCTATGATTTGAACTCCTCCTGTGAGTCCAGTTTTAGTTTCCGATGCTTCACTTCAGGTTTACTGTATCCCTTGGACCTTCTTACTGACGATGAAACACAGAAATTGCATCCGAATTTAATAAAAAGGGCACAATGCCGACTTAAGTACAAGAGGACTGAAACTCTAACTTTCTATGATTTGAACCCCTCCTGTGAGTCCAGTTTTAGATTTCGATGCTTCACTTCAGGTTTACTGTATCCCTTGGACCTTCTTATTGACGATGAAACACAGAAATTGCATCCGAAAATAATAAAAACGGCACAATGCCGACTTAAGTACAAGAGGACTGGTACTTTAACTTTCTATGATTTGAACCCCTCCTGTGAGTCCAGTTTTAGATTCCGATGCTTAACTTCAGGTTTAGTGTATCCCTTGGACCTTCTTATTGACGATGAAACACAGAAATTGGATCCGAATTTAATACAAAAGGCACAATGCCGACTTAGGTACAAGAGGTCTAATACTCTTACTTTCTATGATTTGAACCCCTCCTGTGAGTCCAGTTTTAGATTCCGATGCTTAACTTCTGGTTTACTGTATCCCTTGGACCTTCTTATTGACGATGAAACACAGAAATTGCATCCGAATTTAATACAAAGATCACAATGCCGACTTAAGTACAAGTGGACTGAGACTCTAACTTTCTATGATTTGAACCTCTGCTGTGAGTCCAGTTTTCGTTTCCGATGCTTCACTTCAGGTTTACTGTATCCCTTGGACCTTCTTATTGACGATGAAACACCGAAATTGCATCCGAATTTAATACAAAAGGCACAATGCCGACTTAAGTACAAGAGGACTGAAACTGTAACTTTCTATGATTTGAACCTCTGCTGTGAGTGGAGTTTAAGTTTCCGATGCTTCACTTCAGAATTACTGTATCCCTTGGACCTTCTTATTGACGATGAAACACAGAAATTGCATCCGAATTTAATAAAAACGACACAATGACGACTTAAGTACAAGAGGACTGATACTCTAACTTTCTATGATTTGAAGCCCTCCTATGAGTCCAGTTTTAGTTTCCGATGCTTCACTTCAGGTTTACTGTATCCCTTGGACATTCTTACTGACGATGAAAAACAGAAATTGCATCTGAATTTAATAAAAAAGGCACAGTGCCGACTTAAGTACAAGAGGACTGATACTCCAACTTTCTATGATTTGAACCCCTCCTGTGAGTCCAGTTTTAGATTCCGATGCTTAACTTCAGGTTTACTGTATCCCTTGGACCTTCTTATTGACGATGAAACACAGAAATTGCATCCGAATTTAATAAAAACGACACAAAGACGACTTAAGTACAAGTGGACTGATACTCTAACTTTCTATGATTTGAACTCCTCCTGTGAGTCCAGTTTTAGTTTCCGATGCTTCACTTCAGGTTTACTGTATCCCTTGGACCTTCTTACTGACGATGAAACACAGAAATTGCATCCGAATTTAATAAAAAAGGCACAAGCCGACTTAAGTACAAGAGGACTGAAACTCTAACTTTCTATGATTTGAACCTCTGCTGTGAGTCCAGTTTTCGTTTCCGATGCTTCACTTCAGGTTCACTATATCCCTTGGATCTTCTTATTGACGATGAAACACAGAAATTGCATCCGAATTTAATACAAAAGGCACAATGGCGACTTAAGTACAAGTGGACTGAAACTTAAACTTTCTATGATTTGAACCTCTGCTGTGAGTCCAGTTTTAGTTTCCGATGCTTCACTTCAGGTTTTCTGTATCCCTTGGACCTTCTTATTGACGATGAAACACAGAAATTGCATCCGAATTTAATACAAAAGGCACAATGCCGACTGAAGTACAAGAGGACTGAAACTATAACTTTCTATGATTTGAACCTCTGCTGTGAGTCCAGTTTAAGTTTCCGATGCTTCACTTCAGGTTTCTGTATCCCTCGGACCTTCGTATTGACGATGTAACACAGAAATTGCATCCGAATTTAATACAAAAGGCACAATGCCGACTTCAGTACAAGAGGACAGATACTCTAACTTTCTATGATTTGAACCTCTGCTGTGAGTCCAATTTTAGTTTCCGATGCTTCACTTCAGGTTTACTGTATCCCTTGGACCTTCTTATTGACGATGAAACACAGAAATTGCATCCGAATTTAATAAAAAAGCCACAATGCCGACTTAAGTACGAGAGGACTGATACTCCAACTTTCTATGATTTGAACCCCTCCTGTGAGTCCAGTTTTAGATTCCGATGCTTAACTTCAGGTTTACTGTATCCCTTGCATCTTCTTATTGACGATGAAACACGGATTTTGCATCCGAATTTGGTAAAAACGACACAATGACGACTTAAGTACAAGAGGACTGATACTTTAACTTTCTATGATTTGAAGCCCTCCTGTGAGTCCAGTTTTAGTTTCCGATGCTTCACTTCAGGTTTACTGTATCCCTTGGACCTTCTTACTGACGATGAAAAACAGAAATTGCATCCGAATTTAATAAAAAAGGCACAGTGCCGACTTAAGTACAAGAGGACTGATACTCTAACTTTCTATGATTTGAACCCCTCCTGTGAGTCCAGTTTTGGATTCCGATGCTTAACTTCTGGTTTACTGTATCCCTTGGACCTTCCTGTTGACGATGAAACACAGAAATTGCATCCGAATTTAATAAAAACGACACAAAGACGACTTAAGTACAAGATAACTGATACTCTAACTTTCTATGATTTGAACTCCTCCTGTGAGTCCAGTTTTAGTTTCCGATGCTTCACTTCAGGTTTACTGTATCCCTTGGACCTTCTTACTGACGATGAAACACAGAAATTGCATCTGAATTTAATAAAAAAGGCACAGTGCCGACTTAAGTTCAAGAGGACTGATACTCCAACTTTCTATGATTTGAACCCCTCCTGTGAGTCCAGTTTTAGATTCCGATGCTTAACTTCAGGTTTACTGTATCCCTTGGACCTTCTTATTGACGATGAAACACAGAAATTGCATCCGAATTTAATAAAAACGACACAAAGACGACTTAAGTACAAGAGGACTGATACTCTAACTTTCTATGATTTGAACTCCTCCTGTGAGTCCAGTTTTAGTTTCCGATGCTTCACTTCAGGTTTACTGTATCCCTTGGACCTTCTTACTGACGATGAAACACAGAAATTGCATCCGAATTTAATAAAAAAGGCACAATGCCGACTTAAGTACAAGAGGACTGAAACTCTAACTTTCTATGATTTGAACCTCTGCTGTGAGTCCAGTTTTAGTTTCCGATGCTTCACTTCAGGTTCACTATATTCCTTGGATCTTCTTATTGACGATGAAACACAGAAATTGCATCCGAATTTAATACAAAAGGCACAATGGCGACTTAAGTACAAGTGGACTGAAACTCAAACTTTCTATGATTTGAACCTCTGCTGTGAGTCCAGTTTTAGTTTCCGATGCTTCACTTCAGGTTTACTGTATCCCTTGGACCTTCTTACTGACGATGAAACACAGACATTGCATCCGAATTTAATAAAAAGGGCACAATGCCGACTTAAGTACAAGAGGACTGAAACTCTAACTTTCTATGATTTGAACCCCTCCTGTGAGTCCAGTTTTAGATTTCGATGCTTCACTTCAGGTTTACTGTATCCCTTGGACCTTCTTATTGACGATGAAACACAGAAATTGCATCCGAAAATAATAAAAACGGCACAATGCCGACTTAAGTACAAGAGGACTGGTACTTTAACTTTCTATGATTTGAACCCGTCCTGTGAGTCAAGTTTTAGATTCCGATGCTTAACTTCAGGTTTAGTGTATCCCTTGGACCTTCTTATTGACGATGAAACACAGAAATTGGATCCGAATTTAATACAAAAGGCACAATGCCGACTTAGGTACAAGAGGTCTAATACTCTTACTTTCTATGATTTGAACCCCTCCTGTGAGTCCAGTTTCAGATTCCGATGCTTAACTTCTGGTTTACTGTATCCCTTGGACCTTCTTATTGACGATGAAACACAGAAATTGCATCCGAATTTAATACAAAGATCACAATGCCGACTTAAGTACAAGTGGACTGAGACTCTAACTTTCTATGATTTGAACCTCTGCTGTAAGTCCAGTTTTCGTTTCCGATGCTTCACTTCAGGTTTACTGTATCCCTTGGACCTTCTTATTGACGATGAAACACCGAAATTGCATCCGAATTTAATACAAAAGGCACAATGCCGACTTAAGTACAAGAGGACTGAAACTGTAACTTTCTATGATTTGAACCTCTGCTGTGAGTGGAGTTTAAGTTTCCGATGCTTCACTTCAGAATTACTGTATCCCTTGGACCTTCTTATTGACGATGAAACACAGAAATTGCATCCGAATTTAATAAAAACGACACAATGACGACTTAAGTACAAGAGGACTGATACTCTAACTTTCTATGATTTGAAGCCCTCCTGTGAGTCCAGTTTTAGTTTCCGATGCTTCACTTCAGGTTTACTGTATCCCTTGGACATTCTTACTGACGATGAAAAACAGAAATTGCATCTGAATTTAAGAAAAAAGGCACAGTGCCGACTTAAGTACAAGAGGACTGATACTCCAACTTTCTATGATTTGAACCCCTCCTTTGAGTCCAGTTTTAGATTCCGATGCTTAACTTCAGGTTTACTGTATCCCTTGGACCTTCTTATTGACGATGAAACACAGAAATTGCATCCGAATTTAATAAAAACGACACAAAGACGACTTAAGTACAAGAGGACTGATACTCTAACTTTCTATGATTTGAACTCCTCCTGTGAGTCCAGTTTTAGTTTCCGATGCTTCACTTCAGGTTTACTGTATCATTTGGACCTTCTTACTGACGGTGAGACACAGAAATTGCATCCGAATTTAATAAAAAAGGCACAATGCCGACTTAAGTACAAGAGGACTGAAACTCTAACTTTCTATGATTTGAACCTCTGCTGTGAGTCCAGTTTTCGTTTCCGATACTTCACTTCAGGTTCACTATATCCCTTGGATCTTCTTATTGACGATGAAACACAGAAATTGCATCCGAATTTAATACAAAAGGCACAATGGCGACTTAAGTACAAGTGGACTGAAACTCAAACTTTCTATGATTTGAACCTCTGCTGTGAGTCCAGTTTTAGTTTCCGATGCTTCACTTCAGGTTTTCTGTATCCCTTGGACCTTCTTATTGACGATGAAACACAGAATTTGCATCCGAATTTAATACAAAAGGCACAATGCCGACTGAAGTACAAGAGGACTGAAACTGTAACTTTCTATGATTTGAACCTCTGCTGTGAGTCCAGTTTAAGTTTCCGATGCTTCACTTCAGGTTTCTGTATCCCTCGGACCTTCGTATTGACGATGTAACACAGAAATTGCATCCGAATTTAATACAAAAGGCACAATGCCGACTTCAGTACAAGAGGACAGATACTCTAACTTTCTATGATTTGAACCTCTGCTGTGAGTCCAATTTTAGTTTCCGATGCTTCACTTCAGGTTTACTGTATCCCTTGGACCTTCTTACTGACGATGAAACACAGAAATTGCATCCGAATTTAATAAAAAAGGCACAATCCCGACTTAAGTACAAGAGGACTGAAACTCTAACTTTCTATGATTTGAACCTCTGCTGTGAGTCCAGTTTTCGTTTCCGATGCTTCACTTCAGGTTCACTATATCCCTTGGATCTTCTTATTGACGATGAAACACAGAAATTGCATCCGAATTTAATACAAAAGGCACAATGGCGACTTAAGTACAAGTGGACTGAAACTCAAACTTTCTATGATTTGAACCTCTGCTGTGAGTCCAGTTTTAGATTCCGATGCTTAACTTCAGGTTTACTGTATCCCTTGGATCTTCTTATTGACGATGAAACACGGAAATTGCATCCGAATTTGGTAAAAACGACACAATGACGACTTAAGTACAAAAGGACTGATACTTTAACTTTCTATGATTTGAAGCGTTCCTGTGAGTCCAGTTTTAGTTTCCGAAGCTTCACTTCAGGTTTACTGTATCCCTTGGACCTTCTTACTGACGATGAAAAACAGAAATTGCATCCGAATTTAATAAAAAAGGCACAGTGCCGACTTAAGTACAAGAAGACTGATACTCTAACTTTCTATGATTTGAACCCCTCCTGTGAGTCCAGTTTTGGATTCCGATGGTTAACTTCTGGTTTACTGTATCCCTTGGGCCTTCCTGTTGACGATGAAACACAGAAATTGCATCCGAATTTAATAAAAACGACACAAAGACGTCATAAGTACAAGAGGACTGATACTCTAACTTTCTATGATTTGAACTCCTCCTGTGAGTCCAGTTTTAGTTTCCGATGCTTCACTTCAGGTTTACTGTATCCCTTGGACCTTCTTACTGACGATGAAACACAGAAATTGCATCTGAATTTAATAAAAAAGGCACAGTGCCGACTTAAGTACAAGAAGACTGATACTCCAACTTTCTATGATTTGAACCCCTCCTGTGAGTCCAGTTTCAGATTCCGATGCTTAACTTCAGGTTTACTGTATCCCTTGGACCTTCTTATTGACGATGAAACACAGAAATTGCATCCGAATTTAATAAAAAGGCACAATGCCGACTTAAGTACAAGAGGACTGAAACTCTAACTTTCTATGATTTGAACCTCTGCTGTGAGTCCAGTTTTAGTTTCCGATGCTTCACTTCAGGTTCACTATATCCCTTGGATCTTCTTATTGACGATGAAACACAGAAATTGCATCCGAATTTAATACAAAAGGCACAGTGGCGACTTAAGTACAAGTGGACTGAAACTCAAACTTTCTATGATTTGAACCTCTGCTGTGAGTCCAGTTTTAGTTTCCGATGCTTCACTTCAGGTTTTCTGTATCCCTTGGACCTTCTTATTGACGATGAAACACAGAAATTGCATGCGAATTTAATACCAAAGGCACAATGCCGACTGAAGTACAAGAGGACTGAAATTGTAACTTTCTATGATTTGAACCTCTGCTGTGAGTCCAGTTTAAGTTTCCGATGCTTCACTTCAGGTTTCTGTATCCCTTGGACCTTCGTATTGACGATGTAACACAGAAATTGCATCCGAATTTAATACAAAAGGCACAATGCCGACTTCAGTACAAGAGGACAGATACTCTAACTTTCTATGATTTGAACCTCTGCTGTGAGTCCAGTTTTAGTTTCCGATGCTTCACTTCAGGTTTACTGTATCCCTTGGACTTTCTTATTGGCGATGAAACACAGAAATTGCATCCGAATTTAATAAAAAAGCCACAATGCCGACTTAAGTACGAGAGGACTGATACTCCAACTTTCTATGATTTGAACCCCTCCTGTGAGTCCAGTTTTAGATTCCGATGCTTAACTTCAGGTTTACTGTATCCCTTGGATCTTCTTATTGACGATGAAACACGGAAATTGCATCCGAATTTGATAAAAACGACACAATGATGACTTAAGTACAAGAGGACTGATACTTTAACTTTCTATGATTTGAAGCCCTCCTGTGAGTCCAGTTTTAGTTTCCGATGCTTCACTTCAGGTTTACTGTATCCCTTGGACCTTCTTACTGACGATGAAAAACAGAAATTGCATCCGAATTTAATAAAAAAGGCACAGTGCCGACTTAAGTACAAGAGGACTGATACTCTAACTTTCTATGATTTGAACCACTCCTGTGAGTCCAGTTTTGGATTCCGATGCTTAACTTCTGGTTTACTGTATCCCTTGGACCTTCCTGTTGACGATGAAACACAGAAATTGCATCCGAATTTAATAAAAACGACACAAAGACGACTTAAGTACAAGAGGACTGATACTCTAACTTTCTATGATTTGAACCCCTCCTGTGAGTCCAGTTTTAGATTCCGATGCTTAACTTCAGGTTTACTGTATCCCTTGTACCTTCTTATTGACGATGAAACACAGAAATTGCATCCGAATTTAATAAAAACGACACAAAGACGACTTAAGTACAAGAGGACTGATACTCTAACTTTCTATGATTTGAACTCCTCCTGTGAGTCCAGTTTTAGTTTCCGATGCTTCACTTCAGGTTCACTGTATCCCTTGGACCTTCTTACTGACGATGAAACTTAGAAATTGCATCCGAATTTAATAAAAAAGGCACAATGCCGACTTAAGTACAAGAGGACTGAAACTCTAACTTTCTATGATTTGAACCTCTGCTGTGAGTCCAGTTTTAGTTTCCGATGCTTCACTTCAGGCTCACTATATCCCTTGGATCTTCTTATTGACGATGAAACACAGAAATTGCATCCGAATTTAATACAAAAGGCACAATGCCGACTTAAGTACAAGTGGACTGAAACTCAAACTTTCTATGATTTGAACCTCTGCTGAGAGTCCAGTTTTAGTTTCCGATGCTTCACTTCAGGTTTACTGTATCCCTTGGACCTTCTTATTGACGATGAAACACAGAAATTGCATCCGAATTTAATACAAAAGGCACAATGCCGACTGAAGTACAAGAGGACTGAGACTGTAACTTTCTATGATTTGAACCTCTGCTGTGAGTCCAGTTTAAGTTTCCGATGCTTCACTTCAGGTTTCTGTATCCCTCGGACCTTCGTATTGACGATGTAACACAGAAATTGCATCCGAATTTAATACAAAAGGCACAATGCCGACATCAGTACAAGAGGACAGATACTCTAACTTTCTATGATTTGAACCTCTGCTGTGAGTCCAGTTTTAGTTTCCGATGCTTCACTTCAGGTTTACTGTATCCCTTGGACCTTCTTATTGACGATGAAACACAGAAATTGCATCCGAATTTAATAAAAAAGCCACAATGCCGACTTAAGTACGAGAGGACTGATACTCCAACTTTCTATGATTTGAACCCCTCCTGTGAGTCCAGTTTTAGATTCCGATGCTTAACTTCAGGTTTACTGTATCCCTTGGATCTTCTTATTGACGATGAAACACGGAAATTGCATCCGAATTTGATAAAAACGACACAATGACGACTTAAGTACAATAGGACTGATACTTTAACTTTCTATGATTTGAAGCCCTCCTTTGAGTCCAGTTTTAGTTTCCGATGCTTCACTTCAGGTTTACTGTATACCTTGGACCTTCTTACTGACGATGAAAAACAGAAATTGCATCCGAATTTAATAAAAAAGGCACAGTGCCGACTTAAGTACAAGAGGACTGATACTCTAACTTTCTATGATTTGAACCCCTCCTGTGAGTCCAGTTTTGGATTCCGATGCTTAACTTCTGGTTTACTGTATCCCTTGGACCTTCCTGTTGACGATGAAACACAGAAATTGCATCCGAATTTAATAAAAACGACACAAAAACGACTTAAGTACAAGAGGACTGATACTCTAACTTTCTATGATTTGAACCCCTCCTGTGAGTCCAGTTTTAGATTCCGATGCTTAACTTCAGGTTTACTGTATCCCTTGGACCTTCTTATTGACGATGAAACACAGAAATTGCATCCGAATTTAATAAAAACGACACAAAGACGACTTAAGTACAAGAGGACTGATACTCTAACTTTCTATGATTTGAACTCCTCCTGTGAGTCCAGTTTTAGTTTCCGAAGCTTCACTTCAGGTTTACTGTATCCCTTGGACCTTCTTACTGACGATGAAACACAGAAATTGCATCTGATTTAATAAAAAAGGCACAGTGCCGACTTAAGTACAAGAGGACTGATACTCCAACTTTCTATGATTTGAACCCCTCCTGTGAGTCCAGTTTTAGATTCCGATGCTTAACTTCAGGTTTACTGTATCCCTTGGACCTTCTTATTGACGATGAAACACAGAAATTGCATCCGAATTTAATAAAAACGACACAAAGACGACTTAAGTACAAGAGGACTGATACTCTAACTTTCTATGATTTGAACTCCTCCTGTGAGTCCAGTTTTAGTTTCCGATGCTTCACTTAAGGTTTACTGTATCCCTTGGACCTTCTTACTGACGATGAAACACAGAAATTGCATCCGAATTTAATACAAAAGGCACAATGGCGACTTAAGTACAAGTGGACTGAAACTCAAACTTTCTATGATTTGAACCTCTGCTGTGAGTCCAGTTTTAGTTTCCGATGCTTCACTTCAGGCTTTCTGTATCCCTTGGACCTTCTTATTGACGATGAAACACAGAAATTGCATGCGAATTTAATACAAAAGGCACAATGCCGACTGAAGTACAAGAGGACTGAAACTGTAACTTTCTATGATTTGAACCTCTGCTGTGAGTCCAGTTTAAGTTTCCGATGCTTCACTTCAGGTTTCTGTATCCCTTGGACCTTCGTATTGACGATGTAACACAGAAATTGCATCCGAATTTAATACAAAAGGCACAATGCCGACTTCAGTACAAGAGGACAGATACTCTAACTTTCTATGATTTGAACCTCTGCTGTGAGTCCAGTTTTAGTTTCCGATGCTTCACTACAGGTTTACTGTATCCCTTGGACCTTCTTATTGACGATGAAACACAGAAATTGCATCCGAATTTAATAAAAATCCACAATGCCGACTTAAGTACGAGAGGACTGATACTCCAACTTTCTATGATTTGAACCCCTCCTGTGAGTCCAGTTTTAGATTCCGATGCTTAACTTCAGGTTTACTGTATCCCTTGGATCTTCTTATTGACGATGAAACACGGAAATTGCATCCGAATTTGATAAAAACGACACAATGACGACTTAAGTACAAGAGGACTGATACTTTAACTTTCTATGATTTGAAGCCCTCCTGTGAGTCCAGTTTTAGTTTCCGATGCTTCACTTCAGGTTTACTGTATCCCTTGGACCTTCTTATTGACGAAGAGACACAGAAATTCCATCCGAATTTAATAAAAAAGGCACAATGCCGACTTAAGTACAAGAGGACTGAAACTCTAACTTTATATGATTTGAACCTCTGCTGTGAGTCCAGTTTAAGTTTCCGATGTTTCACTTCAGGTTTACTGTATCCCTTGGACCTTCTTATTGACGATGAAACACAGAATTGCATCCGAATTTAATACAAAAGGCACAATGCCGACTTAAGTACAAGAGGACTGATACTCTAACTTTCTATGATTTGAACCTCTGCTGTGAGTCCAGTTTTAGTTTCTGATGCTTCACTTAAGGTTTACTGTATCCCTTGGACCATCTTATTGACGATGAAACACAGAAATTGCATCCGAATTTAATAAAAAAGGCACAATGCCGACTTAAGAACAAGAGGACTGATACTCTAACTTTCTATGATTTGAACCCCTCCTGTGAGTCCAGTTTTAGTTTCCGATGCTTCACTACAGGTTTACTGTATCCCTTGGACCTTCTTATTGACGATGAAACACAGAAATTGCATCCGAATTTAATAAAAACGACACAATGACGACTTAAGTACAAGAGGACTGATACTTTAACTTTCTATGATTTGAAGCCCCCCTGTGAGTCCAGTTTTAGTTTCCGATGCTTCACTTCAGGTTTACTGAATCCCTTGGACCATCTTACTGACGATGAAAAACAGAAATTGCATCCGAATTTAATAAAAAGGCACAGTGCCGACTTAAGTACAAGAGGACTGATACTCTAACTTTCTATGATTTGAACCCCTCCTGTGAGTCCAGTTTTGGATTCCGATGCTTAACTTCTGGTTTACTGTATCCCTTGGACCTTCCAGTTGACGATGAAACACAGAAATTGCATCCGAATTTAATACAAAAGGCACAATGCCGACTTAAGTACAAGAGGACTGAAACTCTAACTTTATATGATTTGAACCTCTGCTGTGAGTCCAGTTTAAGTTTCCGATGTTTCACTTCAGGTTTACTGTATCCCTTGGACCTTCTTATTGACGATGAAACACAGAAATTGCATCCGAATTTAATACAAAAGGCACAATGCCGACTTAAGTACAAGAGGACTGATACTCTAACTTTCTATGATTTGAACCTCTGCTGTGAGTCCAGTTTTAGTTTCTGATGCTTCACTTAAGGTTTACTGTATCCCTTGGACCATCTTATTGACGATGAAACACAGAAATTGCATCCGAATTTAATAAAAAAGGCACAATGCCGACTTAAGAACAAGAGGACTGATACTCTAACTTTCTATGATTTGAACCCCTCCTGTGAGTCCAGTTTCAGATTCCGTTGCTTAACTTCAGGTTTACTGTATCCCTTGGACCTTCTTATTGACGATGAAACACAGAAATTGCATCCGAATTTAATACAAAAGGCACAATGCCGACGTAAGTACAAGAGGACTGATACTCTAACTTTCTATGATTTGAACCCCTCCTGTGAGTCCAGTTTTAGTTTCCGATGCTTAACTTCAGGTTTACTGTATTACTTGGTCCTTCTTATTGACGATGAAACACAGAAATTGCATCCGAATTTAATAAAAACGACACAATGACGACTTAAGTACAAGAGGACTGATACTCTAATTTTCTATGATTTGAACCCCTCCTGTGACTCCAGTTTTAGTTTCCGATGCTTCACTTCAGGTTTACTGTATCCCTTGGACCTTCTTACTGACGATGAAAAACAGAAATTGCATCCGAATTTAATAAAAAAGGCACAGTGCCGACTTAAGTACAAGAGGACTGATACTCTAACTTTCTATGATTTGAACCCCTCCTGTGAGTCCAGTTTTGGATTCCGATGCTTAACTTCTGGTTTACTGTATCCCTTGGACCTTCCTGTTGACGATGAAACACAGAAATTGCATCCGAATTAAATAAAAACAACACAAAGACGACTTAAGTACAAGAGGACTGATACTCTAACTTTCTATGATTTGAACCCCTCCTGTGAGTCCAGTTTTAGATTCCGATGCTTAACTTCAGGTTTACTGTATCCCTTGGACCTTCTTATTGACGATGAAACACAGAAATTGCATCCGAATTTAATAAAAACGACACAAAGACGACTTAAGTACAAGAGGACTGATACTCTAACTTTCTATGATTTGAACCTCTGCTGTGAGTCCAGTTTTAGTTTCCGATGCTTCACTTCAGGTTCACTATATCCCTTGGATCTTCTTATTGACGATGAAACACAGAAATTGAATCCGAATTTAATACATAAGGCACAATGCCGACTTAAGTACAAGTGGACTGAAACTCAAACTTTCTATGATTTGAACCTCTGCTGTGAGTCCAGTTTTAGTTTCCGATGCTTCACTTCAGGTTTACTGTATCTCTTGGATCTTCTTATTGACGATGAAACACGGAAATTGCATCCGAATTTGATAAAAATGACACAATGACGACTTAAGTACAAGAGGACTGATACTTTAACTTTCTATGATTTGAAGCCCTCCTGTGAGTCCAGTTTTAGTTTCCGATGCTTCACTTCAGGTTTACTGAATCCCTTGGACCTTCTTACTGACGATGAAAAACAGAAATTGTATCCGAATTTAATAAAAAAGGCACAATGCCGACTTAAGTACAAGTGGACTGAAACTCTAACTTTCTATGATTTGAACCTCTGCTGTGAGTTCAGTTTTAGTTTCCGATGCTACCCTTCAGGTTCACTATATCCCTTGGATCTTCTTATTGACGATGAAACACAGAAATTGCATCCGAATTTAATACAAAAGGCACAATGCCGACTTAAGTACAAGTGGACTGAAACTCAAACTTTCTATGATTTTATCCTCTGCTGTGAGTCCAGTTTTAGTTTCCGATGCTTCACTTCAGGTTTACTGTATCCCTTGGACCTTCTTATTGACGATGAAACTCAGAAATTGCATCCGAATTTAATACAAAAGGCACAATGCCGACTGCAGTACAAGAGGACTAAAACTGTAACTTTCTATAATTTGAACCTCTGCTGTGAGTCCAGTTTAAGTTTCCGATGCTTCACTTCAGGTTTACTGTATCCCTTGGACCTTCTTATTGACGATGAAACACAGAAATTGCATCCGAATTTAATACAAAAGGCACAATGCCGACTTAAGTACAAGAGGAGTGAAACTGTAACTTTCTATGATTTGAACCTCTGCTGTGAGTGGAGTTTAAGTTTCCGATGCTTCACTTCAGGTTTACTGTATCCCTTGGACCTTCATATTGACGATGAAACACAGAAATTGCATCCGAATTTAATACAAAATTCACAATGCCGACTTAAGTACAAGAGGACTGATACTCCAACTTTCTATGATTTGAACCTCTGCTGTGAGTCCAGTTTTAGTTTCCGACGCTTCACTTCAGGTTTACTGTAGCCTTTGGACAATCTTATTGACGATGAAACACAGAAATTGCATCCGAATATAATAAAAAAGGCACAATGCCGACTTAAGTACAAGAGGACTGATACTCTAAGTTTCTATGATTTGAATCCCTCCTGTGAGTCCAGTTTTAGATTCCGTTGCTTAACTTCAGGTTTACTGTATCCCTTGGACCTTCTTATTGACGATGAAACACAGAAATTGCATCCGAATTTAATACAAAAGGCACAATGCCGACTTAAGTACAATAGGACTGATACTCTAACTCTCTATGATTTGAACCCCTCCTGTGAGTCCAGTTTTAGTTTCCGATGCTTAACTTCAGGTTTACTGTATCCCTTGGTCCTTCTTATTGACGATGAAACACAGAAATTGCATCCGAATTTAATAAAAACGACACAATGACGCCTTAAGTACAAGAGGACTGATACTCTAATTTTCTATGATTTGAACCCCTCCTGTGAGTCCAGTTTTAGTTTCCGATGCCTCACTTCAGGTTTACTGTATCCCTTGGACCTTCTTATTGACGATGAAACACAGATATTGCATCCGAATTTAATACAAAAGGCACAATGCCGACTTAAGTACAAGAGGAGTGATACTCCAACTTTCTATGATTTGAACCCCTCCTGTGAGTCCAGTTTTGGATTCCGATGCTTAACTTCTGGTTTACTGTATCCCTTGCACCTTCCTATTGACGATGAAACACAGAAATTGCATCCGAATTTAATACAAAAGGCACAATGCCGACTTAAGTACAAGATAACTGAAACTGTAACTTTCTATGATTTGAACCTCTGCTGTGAGTTCCAGTTTTAGATTCCGATGCTTAACTTCAGGTTTACTGTATCCCTTGGACCTTCTTATTGACGATGAAACACAGAAATTGCATCCGAATTTAATAAAAACGACACAAAGACGACTTAAGTACAAGAGGACTGATACTCTAACTTTCTATGATTTGAACTCCTCCTGTGAGTCCAGTTTTAGTTTCCGATGCTTCACTTCAGGTTTACTGTATCCCTTGGACCTTCTTACTGACGATGAAACACAGAAATTGCATCCGAATTTAATAAAAAAGGCACAATGCCGACTTAAGTACAAGAGGACTGAAACTCTAACTTTCTATGATTTGAACCTCTGCTGTGAGTCCAGTTTTAGTTTCCGATGCTTCACTTCAGGTTCACTATATCCCTTGGATCTTCTTATTGACGATGAAACACAGAAATTGAATCCGAATTTAATACATAAGGCACAATGCCGACTTAAGTACAAGTGGACTGAAACTCAAACTTTCTATGATTTTATCCTCTGCTGTGAGTCCAGTTTTAGTTTCCGATGCTTCACTTCAGGTTTACTGTATCCCTTGGACCTTCTTATTGACGATGAAACTCAGAAATTGCATCCGAATTTAATACAAAAGGCACAATGCCGACTGCAGTACAAGAGGACTAAAACTGTAACTTTCTATGATTTGAACCTCTGCTGTGAGTCCAGTTTAAGTTTCCGATGCTTCACTTCAGGTTTACTGTATCCCTTGGACCTTCTTATTGACGATGAAACACAGAAATTGCATCCGAATTTAATACAAAAGGCACAATGCCGACTTAAGTACAAGAGGAGTGAAACTGTAACTTTCTATGATTTGAACCTCTGCTGTGAGTCCAGTTTTAGTTTCTGATGCTTCACTTCAGGTTTACTGTATCCCTTGGACCATCTTATTGACGATGAAACACAGAAATTGCATCCGAATTTAATAAAAAATGCACAATGCCGACTTAAGTACAAGAGGACTGATAAACTAACTTTCTGTGATTTGAACCCCTCCTGTGAGTCCAGTTTTAGATTCCGTTGCTTAACTTCAGGTTTACTGTATCCTTTGGACCTTCTTATTGACGATGAAACACAGAAATTGCATCCGAGTTTAATAAAAAAGACACAATGCCGACTTCAGTACAAGAGGACTGATACTCTAACTTTCTATGATTTGAACCCCTCCTGTGAGTCCAGTTTCACATTCCGATGCTTAACTTCAGTTTTACTGTATCCCTTGGACCTTCTTATTGACGATGAAACACAGAAATTGCATCCGAAGTCAATACAAAAGGCACAATGCCGAGTTAAGTACAAGGCGACTGATACTCTAACTTTCTATGATTTGAACCTCTGCTGTGAGTCCATCTTTAATTCAAGATGCTTCACTTCAGGTTTACCGTATCCCTTGGACCTTCTTATTGACGATGAAACAAAGAAACTGCATCCGAATTTAATAAAAAAGGCACAATGCCGACTGAAGTACAAGAGGACTGATACTCTAACTTTCTATGATTTGAACCCCTCCTGTGAGTCCAGTTTTAGTTTCCGATGCTTCACTTCAGGTTTACTATATCCCTTGGACCTTCTTATTGACGATGAAACACAGAAATTGAATCCGAATTTAATAAAAAAGGCACAATGCCGACTTAAGTACAAGAGGACCGATACTCTAAATTTCTATGATATGAACCCCTCCTGTGAGTCCAGTTTTAGATTCCAATGCTTACCTTCTGGTTTACTGTATCCCTTGGACCTTCTTATTGACGATGAAACACAGAAATTGCATCCGAATTTAATACAAAAGGCACAATGCCGACTTAAGTACAAGAGGACTGAAACTCTAACTTTCTATGATTTGAACCACTGCTGTGGGACCAGTTTTAGATTCCGATGCTTAACATCAGGTTTACTGTAACCCTTGGACCTTCTTATTGACGATGAAACACAGAAATTGGATCCGAATTTAATACAAACGGCACAATGCCGACTTAGGTACAAGAGGACTAATACTCTAACTTTCTATGATTTGAACCCCTCCTGTGAGTCCAGTTTCTGATTTCGATGCTTAACTTCTGGTTTACTGTATCCCTTGGATCTTCTTATTGACGATGAAACACAGAAATTGCATCCGAATTTAATACAAAGATCACAATGCCGACTTACGTACAAGTGGACTGAAATTCTATCTTTCTATGATTTGAACCTCTGCTGTGAGTCCAGTTTTCGTGTCCGATGCTTCACTTCAGGTTTACTGTATCCCTTGGACCTTCTTATTGACGATGAAACACAGAAATTGCATCCGAATTTAATACAAAAGGCACAATGCCGACTTAAGTACAAGAGGACTGAAACTCTAACTTTATATGATTTGAACCTCTGCTGTGAGTGGAGTTTAAGTTTCCGATGCTTCACTTCAGGTTTACTGTATCCCTTGGACCTTCTTATTGACGATGAAACACAGAAATTGCATCCGAATTTAATACAAAAGGCACAATGCCGACTTAAGTACAAGAGGACTGATACTCCAACTTTCTATGATTTGAACCCCACCTGTGAGTCCAATTTTAGATTCCGATGCTTAACTTCAGGTTTACTGTATCCCTTGGACCTTCTTATTGACGATGAAACACAGAAATTGCATCCGAATTTAATAAAAACGACACAATGATAACTTAAGTACAAGAGGACTGATACTCTAACTTTCTATGATTTGAACTCCTCCTGTGAGTCCAGTTTTAGTTTCCGATGCTTCACTTCAGGTTTACTGTATCCCTTGGACCTTCTTACTGACGATGAAACACAGAAATTGCATCCGAATTTAATAAAAAAGGCACCATGCCGACTTAAGTACAAGTGGACTGAAACTCTAACTTTCTATGATTTGAACCTCTGCTGTGAGTCCAGTTTTAGTTTCCGATGCTTCACTTCGGATTCACTATATCCCTTGGATCTTCTTATTGACGATGAAACACAGAAATTGCATCCAAATTTAATACAAAAGGCACAACGCCGACTTAAGTACAAGTGGACTGAAACTCAAACTTTCTATGATTTGAACCTCTGCTGTGAGTTCAGTTTTAGTTTCCGTTGCTTCACTTCAGGTTTACTGTATCCCTTCGACCTTCTTATTGACGATGAAACACAGAAATTGCATCCGAATTTAATACAAAAGGCACAATGCCGACTGAAGTACAAGAAGACTGAAACTGTAACTTTCTATGATTTGAACCTCTGCTGTGATACCAGTTTAAGTTTCCGATGCTTCACTTCAGGTTTACTGTATCCCTTGGACTTTCTTATTGACGATGTAACACAGAAATTGCATCCGAATTTAATACAAAATGCACAATGCCGACTTCAGTACAAGAGGACAGATACTCTAACTTTCTATGATTTGAACCTCTGCTGTGAGTCCAGTTTTAGTTTCCGATGCTTAACTTCAGGTTTACTGTATCCCTTGGATCTTCTTATTGACGATGAAACACAGAAATTGCATCCGAATTTAATAAAAACGACACAATGACGACTTAAGTACAAGAGGACTGATACTCTAACTTTCTATGATTTGAAGCCCTCCTGTGAGTCCAGTTTTAGTTTCCGATGCTTCACTTCAGGTTTACTGTATCCCTTGGACCTTCTTACTGACGATGAAAAACAGAAATTGCATCCGAATTTAATACAAAAGTCACAATGCCGACTTAAGTACAAGAGGACTGATATTCTAACTTTCTATGATTTGAACCTCTGCTGTGAGTCCAGTTTTAGTTTCTGATGCTTCACTTCAGGTTTACTGTATCCCTTGGACCTTCTTATTGACGATGAAACACAGAAATTGCATCCGAATTTAATAAAAACGACACAATGACGACTTAAGTACAAGAGGACTGAAACTCTAACTTTCTATGATTTGAACCTCTGCTGTGAGTCCAGTTTTAATTCAAGATGCTTCACTTCAGGTTTACTGTATCCCTTGGACCTTCTTATTGACGATGAAACACAGAAACTGCATCCGAATTTAATAAAAAATTCACAATGCCGACTGAAGTACAAGAGGACTGATACTCTAACTTTCTATGATTTGAACCCCTCCTGTGAATCCAGTTTTAGTTTCCGATGCTTCACTTCAGGTTTACTATATCCCTTGGACCGTCTTATTGACGATGAAACACAGAAATTGCATCCGAATTTAATAAAAAGGGCACAATGCCGACTTAAGTACAAGAGGAATGATACTCTAACTTTCTATGATTTGAACCCCTCCTGTGAGTCCAGTTTTTGATTCCAATGCTTAACTTCTGGTTTACTGTATCCCTTGGACCTTCTTATTGACGATGAAACACAGAAATTGCATCTGAAGTTAATACAAAAGGCACAATGCCGACTTAAGTACAAGAGGACTGAAATTCTAACTTTCTATGATTTGAACCACTGCTGTGGGACCAGTTTTAGATTCCGATGCTTAACTTCAGGTTTACTGTAACCCTTGGACCTTCTTATTGACGATGAAACACAGAAATTGGATCCGAATTTAATACAAACGGCACAATGCCGACTTAGGTACAAGAGGACTAATACTCTAACTTTCTATGATTTGAACCCCTCCTGTTAGGCCAGTTTCTGATTCCGATGCTTAACTTCTGGTTTACTGTATCCCTTGGATCTTCTTATTGACGATGAAACACAGAAATTGCATCCGAATTTAATACAAAGATCACAATGCCGACTTACGTACAAGTGGACTGAAACTCTAACTTTCTATGATTTGAACCTCTGCTGTGAGTCCAGTTTTCGTTTCCGATGCTTCACTTCAGGTTTACTGTATCCCTTGGACCTTCTTATTGACGATGAAACACAGAAATTGCATCCGAATTTAATACAAAAGGCACAATGCCGACTGAAGTACAAGAAGACTGAAACTGTAACTTTCTATGATTTGAACCTCTGCTGTGATACCAGTTTAAGTTTCCGATGCTTCACTTCAGGTTTACTGTATCCCTTGGACTATCTTATTGACGATGTAACACAGAAATTGCATCCGAATTTAATACAAAAGGCACAATGCCGACTTCAGTACAAGAGGACAGATACTCTAACTTTCTATGATTTGAACCTCTGCTGTTAGTCCAGTTTTAGTTTCCGATGCTTAACTTCAGGTTTACTGTATCCCTTGGATCTTCTTATTGACGATGAAACACAGAAATTGCATCCGAATTTAATAAAAACGACACAATGACGACTTAAGTACAAGAGGACTGTTACTCTAACTTTCTATGATTTGAAGCCCTCCTGTAAGTCCAGTTTTAGTTTCCGATGCTTCACTTCAGGTTTACTGTATCCCTTGGACCTTCTTACTGACGATGAAAAACAGAAATTGCATCCGAATTTAATAAAAAAGGCACAGTGCCGACTTAAGTACAAGAGGACTGATTCTCTAACTTTCTATGATTTGAACCCCTCCTGTGAGTCCAGTTTCGGATTCCGATGCTTAACTTCTGGTTTACTGTATCCCTTGGACCTTCCGATTGACGATGAAACACAGAAATTGCATCCGAATTTAATACAAAAGGCACAATGCCGACTTAAGTACAAGAGGACTGAAACTCTAACTTTATATGATTTGAACCTCTGCTGTGAGTCCAGTTTGAGTTTCCGATGTTTCACTTCAGGTTTACTGTATCCCTTGGACCTTCTTATTGACGATGAAACACAGAAATTGCATCCGAATTTAATACAAAAGTCACAATGCCGACTTAAGTACAACAGGACTGATATTTTAACTTTCTATGATTTGAACCTCTGCTGTGAGTCCAGTTTTAGTTTCTGATGCTTCACTTCAGGTTTACTGTATCCCTTGGACCATCTTATTGACGATGAATCACAGAAATTGCATCCGAATTTAATAAAAAAGGCACAATGCCGGCTTAAGTACAAGAGGACTGACACTCTAACTTTCTATGATTTGAACCCCTCCTGTGAGGCCAGTTTCTGATTCCGATGCTTAACTTCTGGTTTACTGTATCCCTTGGATCTTCTTATTGACGATGAAACACAGAAATTGCATCCGAATTTAATACAAAGATCACAATGCCGACTTACGTACAAGTGGACTGAAACTCTAACTTTCTATGATTTGAACCTCTGCTGTGAGTCCAGTTTTCGTTTCCGATGCTTCACTTCAGGTTTACTGTATCCCTTGGACCTTCTTATTGACGATGAAACACAGAAATTGCATCCGAATTTAATACAAAAGGCACAATGCCGACTTAAGTACAAGTGGACTGAAACTGTAACTTTCTATGATTTGAACCTCTGCTGTGAGTGGAGTTTAAGTTTCCGATGCTTCACTTTAGGTTTACTGTATCCCTTGGACCTTCTTATTGACGATGAAACACAGAAATTGCATTCGAATTTAATACAAAAGGCACAATGCCGACTTAAGTACAAGAGGACTGATACTCTAACTTTCTATGATTTGAACCTCTGCTGTGAGTCCAGTTTTAGTTTCCGATGCTTCACTTCAGGTTTACTGTAGCCCTTGGACCTTCTTATTGACGATGAAACACAGATATTGCATCCGAATTTAATAGAAAAGGCACAATGCCGACTTAAGTACAAGAGGACTGATACTCCAACTTTCTATGATTTGAACCCCTCCTGTGAGTCCAGTTTTAGATTCCGATGCTTAACTTCAGGTTTACTGTATCCCTTGGACCTTCTTGTTGACGATAAAACACAGAAATTGCATACGAATTTAATAAAAACGACACAATGACGACTTAAGTACAAAAGGGCTGATACTCTAACTTTCTATGATTTGAACTCCTCCTGTGAGTCCAGTTTTAGTTTCCGATGCTTCACTTCAGGTTTACTGTATCCCTTGGACCTTCTTATTGACGATGAAACACAGAAATTGCATCCGAATTTAATAAAAAAGGCACAATGCCGACTTAAGTACAAGAGGACTGAAACTCTAACTTTCTATGATTTGAACCTCTGCTGTGAGTCCAGTTTTAGTTTCCGATGCTTCACTTCAGGTTCACTATATCCCTTGGATCTTCTTATTGACGATGAAACACAGAAATTGCATCCGAATTTAATACAAAAGGCACAATGCCGACTTAAGTACAAGTGGACTGAAACTCAAACTTTCTGTGATTTGAACCTCTGCTGTGAGTTCAGTTTTAGTTTCCGTTGCTTCACTTCAGGTTTACTGTATCCCTTGGACCTTCTTATTGACGATGAAACACAGAAATTGCATCCGAATTTAATACAAAAGGCACAATGCCGACTGAAGTACAAGAAGACTGAAACTGTAACTTTCTATGATTTGAACCACTGCTGTGATACCAGTTTAAGTTTCCGATGCTTCACTTCAGGTTTACTGTATCCCTTGGGCTTTCTTATTGACGATGTAACACAGAAATTGCATCCGAATTTAATACAAAAGGCACAATGCCGACTTCAGTACAAGAGGACAGATACTCTAACTTTCTATGATTTGAACCTCTGCTGTGAGTCCAGTTTTAGTTTCCGATGCTTCACTTCGGGTTTATTGTATCCCTTGGACCTTCTTACTGACGATGAAAAACAGAAATTGCATCCGAATTTAATAAAAAAGGCACAGTGCCGACTTAAGTACAAGAGGACTGATTCTCTAACTTTCTATGATTTGAACCCCTCCTGTGAGTCCAGTTTCGGATTCCGATGCTTAACTTCTGGTTTACTGTATCCCTTGGACCTTCCTATTGACGATGAAACACAGAAATTGCATCCGAATTTAATACAAAAAGCACAATGCTGACTTAAGTACAACAGGACTGAAACTCTAACTTTATATGATTTGAACCTCTGCTGTGAGTCCAGTTTAAGTTTCCGATGTTTCACTTCAGGTTTACTGTATCCCTTGGACCTTCTTATTGACGATGAAACACAGAAATTGCATCCGAATTTAATACAAAAGGCACATTGCCGACTTAAATACAAGAGGACTGATACTCTAACTTTCTATGATTTGAACCCCTTCTGTGAGTCCAGTTTTAGATTACGTTGCTTACCTTCAGGTTAACTGTATCCCTTGGACCTTCTTATTGACGATGAAACACAGAAATTGCATCCGAATTTAATACAAAAGGCACAATGCCGACTTAAGTACAAGAGGACTGATACTCTAACTTTCTATGATTTGAACCCCTCCTGTGACTCCAGTTTTAGTTTCCGATGCTTCACTTCAGGTTTACTGTATCCCTTGGACATTCTTACTGACGATGAACCACAGAAATTGCATCCAAATTTAATAAAAAAGGCGCAATGCCGACTTAAGGACAAGAGGACTGAAACTCTAACTTTCTATGATTTGAACCTTTGCTGTGAGTCCAGTTTTAGTTTCCGATGCTTCACTTCAGGTTTACTATATCCCTTGGATCTTCTTATTGACGATGAAACACAGAAATTGCAACCGAATTTGATACAAAAGGCACAATGCCGACTTAAGTAGAAGGGGACTGAAACTCTAACTTTCTATGATTTGAACCTCTGCTGTGAGTCCAGTTTTAGTTTACGATGCTTCACTTCACATTTACTGTATCCCTGGTACCTTCTTATTGACGATGAAACACAGAAATTGCATCCGAATTTAATAAAAAAGGCACAATGCCGACTTAAGTACAAGAGGACTGATACTCTAACTTTCTATGATTTGAACCTCTGCTGTGAGTCCAGTTTTAGTTTCTGATGCTTCACTTCAGGTTTACTGTATCCCTTGGACCATCTTATTGACGATGAAACACACAAAATGCATCCGAATTTAATAAAAAAGGCACAATGCCGAGTTAAGTACAAGAGGACTGATACTCTGACTTTGTATGATTTGAACCCCTCCTGTGAGTCCGGTTTTAGATTCCGATTCTTAACTTCAGGTTTACTGTATCCCTTGGACCTTCTTATTGACGATGAAACACAGAAATTGCATCCGAAGTCAATACAAAAGGCACAATGCCGACTTAAGCACAAGGCTACTGATACTCTAACTTTCAATGATTTGAACCTCTGCTGTGAGTCCTGTTTTAGTTCAAGATGCTTCACTTCAGGTTTACTGTATCCCTTGGACCTTCTTATTGACGATGAAACACAGAAACTGGATCCGAATTTAATAAAAAAGGCACAATGCCGACTGAAGTACAAGAGGACTGATTCTCTAACTTTCCATGATTTGAACCCCTCCAGTGAGTCCAGTTTTAGTTTCCGATGCTTCACTTCAGGTTTACTGTATCCCTTGGACCCTCTTATTGACGATGAAACACAGAAATTGCATCCGAATTTAATACAAAAGGCACAATGCTGACTGAAGTACAAGAAGACTGAAACTGTAACTTTCTATGATTTGAACCTCTGCTGTGATACCAGTTCAAGTTTCCGATGCTTCACTTCAGGTTTACTGTATCCCTTGGACTTTCTTATTGACGATGTAACACAGAAATTGCATCCGAATTTAATACAAAAGGCACAATGCCGACTTCAGTACAAGGGGACAGATACTCTAACTTTCTATGATTTGAACCTCTGCTGTGAGTCCAGTTTTAGTTTCCGATGCTTCACTTCAGGTTTACTGTATCCCTTGGACCTTCTTACTGACGATGAAAAACACAAATTGCATCCGAATTTAATAAAAAAGGCACAGTGCCGACTTAAGTACAAGAGGACTGATTCTCTAACTTTCTATGATTTGAACCCCTCCTGTGAGTCCAGTTTCGGATTCCGATGCTTAACTTCTGGTTTACTGTATCCCTTGGACCTTCCTATTCACGATGAAACACAGAAATTGCATCCGAATTTAATACAAAAGGCACAATGCTGACTTAAGTACAAGAGGACTGAAACTCTAACTTTATATGATTTGAACCTCTGCTGTGAGTCCAGTTTAAGTTTCCGATGTTTCACTTCAGGTTTACTGTATCCCTTGGACCTTCTTATTGACGATGAAACACAGAAATTGCATCCGAATTTAATACAAAAGGCACAATGCCGACTTAAATACAAGAGGACTGATACTCTAACTTTCTATGATTTGAACCTCTGCTGTGAGTCCAGTTTTAGTTTCTGATGCTTCACTTCAGGTTTACTGTATCCCTTGGACCATCTTATTGACGATGAAACACAGAAATTGCATCCAAATTTAATAAAAAAGGCACAATGCCGACTTAAGTACAAGAGGACTGATACTCTATCTTTCTATGATTTGAACCCCTTCTGTGAGTCCAGTTTTAGATTACGTTGCTTAACTTCAGGTTTACTGTATCCCTTGGACCTTCTTATTGACGATGAAACACAGAAATTGCATCCGAATTTAATACAAAAGGCACAATGCCGACTTAAGTACAAGAGGACTGATACTCTAACTTTCTATGATTTGAACCCCTCCTGTGAGTCCAGTTTTAGTTTCCGATGCTTAACTTCAGGTTTACTGTATCCCTTGGACCTTCTTACTGACGATGAACCACAGAAATTGCATCCAAATTTAATAAAAAAGCCCAATGCCGACTTAAGGACAAGAGGACTGAAACTCTAACTTTCTATGATTTGAACCTTTGCTGTGAGTCCAGTTTTAGTTTCCGATGCTTCACTTCAGGTTTACTATATCCCTTGGATCTTCCTATTGACGATGAAACACAGAAATTGCATCCGAATTTAATACAAAAGGCACAATGCCGACTTAAGTACAAGGGGACTGAAACTCTAACTTTCTATGATTTGAACCCCTCCTGTGAGTCCAGTTTTAGTTTCCGATGCTTCACTTCAGGTTTACTGTATCCCTTGGACCTTCTTACTGACGATGAACCACAGAAATTGCATCCAAATTTAATAAAAAAGGCCCAATGCCGACTTAAGGACAAGAGGACTGATACTCTAACTTTCTATGATTTGAACCTCTGCTGTGAGTCCAGTTTTAGTTTCTGATGCTTCACTTCAGGTTTACTGTATCCCTTGGACCATCTTATTGACGATGAAACACAGAAATTGCATCCGAATTTAATAAAAAAGGCACAATGCCGAGTTAAGTACAAGAGGACTGATACTCTAACTTTGTATGATTTGAACCCCTCCTGTGAGTCCAGTTTTAGATTCTGTTGCTTAACTTCAGGTTTACTGTATCCTTTGGACCTTCTTATTGACGATGAAACACAGAAATTGCATCCGAATTTAATAAAAAAGACACAATGCCGACTTAAGTACAAGAGGACTGATACTCTAACTTTCTATGATTTGAACCCCTCCTGTGAGTCCGGTTTTAGATTCCGATTCTTAACTTCAGGTTTACTGTATCCCTTGGACCTTCTTATTGACGATGAAACTCAGAAATTGCATCCGAAGTCAATACAAAAGGCACAATGCCGACTTAAGCACAAGGCCACTGATACTCTAACTTTCAATGATTTGAACCTCTGCTGTGAGTCCAGTTTTAGTTCAAGATGCTTCACTTCAGGTTTACTGTATCCCTTGGACCCTCTTATTGACGATGAAACACAGAAACTGCATCCGAATTTAATAAAAAAGGCACAATGCCGACTGAAGTACAAGAGGACTGATTCTCTAACTTTCTATGATTTGAACCCCTCCTGTGAGTCCAGTTTTAGTTTCCGATGCTTCACTTCAGGTTTACTATATCCCTTGGACCTTCTTATTGACGATGAAACACAGAAATTGCATCCTAATTTAATAAAAAAGCCACAATGCCGACTTAGGTACAGGAGGACTGATACTCTAACTTTCTATGATTTGAACCCCTCCTGTGAGTCCAGTTTTAGATTCCAATGCTTAACTTCTGGTTTACTGTATCCCTTGGACCTTCCCTTTGACGACGAAACACAGAAATTGCATCCGAATTTAATACAAAAGGCACAATGCCGACTTAAGTACCAAAGGACTGATATTCTAACTTTCTATGATTTGAACCTCTCCTGTGAGTCCAGTTTTAGATTCCGATGCTTCACTTCGGGTTTACTGTATCCCTTGGACCCTCTTATTGACGATGAAACACAGAAATTGCATCCGAATTTAATAAAAAAGGCACAATGCCGACTTAAGTACAAGAGGACTGAAACTCTAATTTTCTATGAATTGAACCTCTGCTGTGAGTCCAGTTTTAGTTTACGATGCTTCACTTCAGGTTTACTGTATCCCTTGGACCTACTTATTGACGATGAAACACAGAAATTGCTTCCGAATTTAATACAAAAGGCACAATGCCGACTTACGTACAAGAGGACTGAAACTCTAACTTTCTATGATTTGAACCTCTGCTGTGAGTCCAGTTTTAGTTTCCGATGCTTCACTTCTCATTTACTGTATCCCTGGGACCTTCTTATTGACGATGAAACACAGAAATTGCATCCGAATTTAATAAAAAAGGCACAATGCCGACCTAAGTACAAGAGGACTGATGCTCTAACTTTCTATGATTTGAACCCCTCCTGTGAGTCGAGTTTTAGATTCCGATGCTTAACTTCAGGTTTACTGTATCCCTTGGACCTTCTTATTGACGATGAAACACAGAAATTGCATCCGAATTTAATACAAAAGCACAATGCCGACTTAAGTACAAGAGGACTGATACTCTAACTTTCTATGATTTGAACCTCTGCTGTGAGTCCAGTTTTAGTTTCCGATGCTTCACGTCAGGTTTACTGTATTCCTTGGACCTTATAAATTGACGATGAAACACAGAAATTGCATCTGAATTTAATAAAAAAGGCACAATGCCGACTTAAGTACAAGAGGACTGATACTCTAACTTTCTATGATTTGAACCTCTGCTGTGAGTCCAGTATTAGTTTCTGTTGCTTCACTTCAGGTTTACTATATCCCTTGGACCTTCTTATTGACGATGAAACACAGAAATTGCATCCGAATTTAATACAGAAGGCACAGTGCCGACTTAAGTACAAGAGGACTGAAACTCTAACTTTCTATGATTTGAACCTCTGCTGTGAGTCCAGTTTTAGTTTCCGATGCTTCACTTCACATTTACTGTATCCCTGGGACCTTCGTATTGACGATGAAACGCAGATATTGCATCCGAATTTAATAAAAAAGGCACAATGCCGACTTAAGTACAAGAGGACTGATACTCTAACATTCTATGATTTGAACCCCTCCTGTTGAGTATAGTTTTAGATTCCGATGCTTAACTTCAGGTTTACTGTATCCCTTGGACCTTCTTATTGACGATGACACACAGAAATTGCATCCGAATTTAATAAAAAAGGCACAATGCCGACTTAAGTACAAGAGGACTGATGCTCTAACTTTCTATGATTTGAACCCCTCCTGTGAGTCCAGTTTTAGATTCCGATGCTTAACTTCAGGTTTACTGTATCCCTTGGACCTTCTTATTGACGATGAAAGACAGAAATTGCATCCGAATTTAATACAAAAGCACAATGCCGACTTAAGTACAAGAGGACTGATACTCTAACTTTCTATGATTTGAACCTCTGCTGTGAGTCCAGTTTTAGTTTCCGATGCTTCACGTCAGGTTTACTGTATCCCTTGGACCTTCTTATTGACGATGAAACACAGAAATTGCATCCGAAATTAATAAAAAACGCACGATGCCGACTTAAGTACAAGAGGACTGGTACTCTAACTTTCTATGATTTGAACCAATCCTGTGAGTCCAGTTTTAGATTCCGATACTTAACTTCAGGTTTACTGTATCCCTTGGACCTTCTTATTGACGATGAAACACAGAAATTGCATCCGAATTTAATACAAAAGGCACAATGCCGACTTAAGTACAAGAGGACTGAAACTAAAACTTTCTATGTTTTGAACCTATGCTGTGAGTCCAGTTTTAGTTTCCGATGCTTTACTTCAGGTTTACTGTTTCCCTTGGACCTTCTTATTGACGATGAAACACAGAAATTGCATCCGAATTTAATACAAAAGGCACAATGCCGACTTAAGTACAAGAGGACTGATACTCTAACTTTCTATATTTGAACCTCTCCTGTGAGTCCAGTTTTAGTTTCCGATGCTTCACTTCGAGTTTACTGTATCCCTTGGACCCTCTTATTGACGATGAAACACAGAAATTGCATCCGAATTTAATACAAAAGGCACAATGCCGACTTAAGTACAAGAGCACTGAAACTCGAACTTTCTATGATTTGAACCTCTCCTGTGAGTCCAGTTTTAGTTTCCGATGCTTCACTTCAGGTTTACTGTATCCCTTGGACCTTCTTATTGACGATGAATCACAGAAATTGCTTCCGAATTTAATACAAAAGGCACAATGCCGACTTACGTACAAGAGGACTGAAACACTAACTTTCTATGATGTGAACCTCTGCTGTGAGTCCAGTTATAGTTTCCGATGCTTAACTTCAGGTTTACTGTATCCCTTGGACCTTCTTATTGACGATGAAACACAGAAATTGCATCCGAATTTAATACAAAAGGCACAACGCCGAATTAAGTACAAGAGGACTGAAACTCTAACTTTCTATGAATTGAACCTATGCTGTGAGTCCAGTTTTAGTTTCCGATGCTTCACTTCAGGTTTACTGTATACCTTGGACCCTCTCATTGACGATGAAACACAGAAATTGCATCCGAATTTAATACAAAAGGCACAATGCCGACTTAAGTGTAAGAGGACTGATACTCTAACTTTCTATGATTTGAACCTCTGCTGTGAGTCCAGTTTCAGTTTCCGATGTTTCACGTCAGGTTTACTGTATCCCTTGGACGTTCTTATTGACGATGAAACACAGAAATTGCATCCGAAATTAATAAAAAAGGCACAATGCCGACCTAAGTACAAGAGGACTGGTACTCTAACTTTCTATGACTTGAACCCCTCCTGTGAGTCCAGTTTTAGATTCCGATGCTTAACTTCAGGTTTACTGTATCTCTTGGACCATCTTATTGACGATGAAACACAGAAATTGCATCCGAATTTAATACAAAAGGCACAATGCCGACTTAAGTACAAGAGTACTGACACTCTAACTTTCTATGATTTGAACCACTGCTGTGAGACCAGTTTTAGATTCCGATGCTTAACTTCAGATTTACTGTATCCCTTGGACCTTCTTATTGACGATGAAACACAGAAATTGCATCCGAATTTAATAAAAAAGAAACAATGCCGACTTAAGTACAAGAGGACTGATGCTCTAACTTTCTATGATTTGAACCCCTCCTGTGAGTCGAGTTTTAGATTCCGATGCTTAACTTCAGGTTTACTGTATCCCTTGGACCTTCTTATTGACGATGAAACACAGAAATTGCATCCGAATTTAATACAAAAGCACAATGCCGACTTAAGTACAAGAGGACTGATACTCTAACTTTCTATGATTTGAACCTCTGCTGTGAGTCCAGTTTTAGTTTCCGATGCTTCACGTCAGGTTTACTGTATCCCTTGGACCTTCTTATTGACGATGAAACACAGAAATTGCATCCGAATTTAATAAAAAAGTCACAATGCCGACTTAAGTACAAGAGGACTGATACTCTAACTTTCAATGATTTGAACCCCTCCTGTGAGTCCAGTTTTAGATTCCAATGCTTAACTTCTGGTTTACTGCATCCCTTGGACCTTCTTATTGACGAAGAAACACAGAAATTGCATCCGAATTTAATACAAAAGGCACAATGCCGACTTAAGTACCAAAGGACTGATATTCTAACTTTCTATGATTTGAACCTCTCCTGTGAGTCCAGTTTTAGATTCCAATGCTTCACTTCGGGTTTACTGTATCCCTTGGTCCCTCTTATTGACGCTGAAACACAGAAATTGCATCCGAATTTAATAAAACGGCACAATGCCGACTTAAGTACAAGAGGACTGAAACTCTAATTTTCTATGAATTGAACCTCTGCTGTGAGTCCAGTTTTAGTTTCCGATGCTTCACTTGAGGTTTACTGTATCCCTTGGACCTTCTTATTGACGATGAAACACAGAAATTGCTTCCGAATTTAATACAAAAGGCACGATGTCGACTTACGTACAAGGGGACTGAAACTCTAACTTTCTATGATTTGAACCTCTGCTGTGAGTCCAGTTTTAGTTTCCGATGCTTAACTTCAGGTTTACTGTATCCCTTGGACCTTCTTATTGACGATGAAACACAGAAATTGCATCCGAATTTAATACAAAAGGCACAATGCCGACTTAAGTACAAGAGGACTGAAACTCTAACTTTCTATGCTTTGAACCTCTGCTGTGAGTCCAGTTTTAGTTTCCGATGCTTCACTTCAGGTTTACTGTATCCCTTGGACCTTCTTATTGACGATGAAACACAGAAATTGCATCCGAATTTAATACAAAAGGCACAATGCCGACTTAAGTACAAGAGGACTGAAGCTCTAACTTTCTATGATTTGAACCTCTGCTGTGAGTCCAGTTTTAGTTTCCGATGCTTCACTTCACATTTACTGTATCCCTGGGACCTTCTTATTGACGATGAAACACAGAAATTGCATCCGAATTTAATAAAAAAGGCACAATGCCGACTTAAGTACAAGAGGACCGATACTCTAACATTCTATGATTTGAACCCCTCCTGTTGAGTCCAGTTTTAGATTCCGATGCTTAACTTCAGGTTTACTGTATCCCTTGGACCTTTTTATTGACGATGAAACACAGAAATTGCATCCGAATTTAATAAAAAACGCACAATGCCGACTTAAGTACAAGAGGACTGATGCTCTAACTTTCTATGATTTGAACCCCTCCTGTGAGTCCACTTTTAGATTCCGGTGCTTAACTTCAGGTTTACTGTATCCCTTGGACCTTCTTATTGACGATGAAAGTCAGAAATTGCATCCGAATTTAATACAAAAGCACAAAGCCGACTTAAGTACAAGAGGACTGATACTCTAACTTTCTATGATTTGAACCTCTGCTGTGAGTCCAGTTTTAGTTTCCGATGCTTCACGTCAGGTTTACTGTATCCCTTGGACCTTCTTATTGACGATGAAACACAGAAATTGCATCCGAAATAAATAAAAAAGGCACAATGCCGACTTAAGTACAAGAGGACTGATGCTCTAACTTTCTATGATTTGAACCCCTCCTGTGAGTCGAGTTTTAGATTCCGATGCTTAACTTCAGGTTTACTGTATCCCTTGGACCTTCTTATTGACGATGAAACACAGAAATTGCATCCGAATTTAATACAAAAGCACAATGCCGACTTAAGTACAAGAGGACTGATACTCTAACTTTCTATGATTTGAACCTCTGCTGTGAGTCCAGTTTTAGTTTCCGATGCTTCACGTCAGGTTTACTGTATCCCTTGGACCTTCTTATTGACGATGAAACACAGAAATTGCATCCGAATTTAATAAAAAAGGCACAATGCCGACTTAAGTACAAAAGGACTGATACTCTAACTTTCAATGATTTGAACCCCTCCTGTGAGTCCAGTTTTAGATTCCCATGCTTAACTTCTGGTTTACTGTATCCCTTGGACCTTCTTATTGACGATGAAACACAGAAATTGCGTCCGAATTTAATACAAAAGGCACAATGCCGACTTAAGTACCAAAGGACAGATATTCTAACTTTCTATGATTTGAACCTCTCCTGTGAGTCCAGTTTTAGATTCCAATGCTTCACTTTGGGTTTACTGTATCCCTTGGACCCTCTTATTGACGATGAAACACAGAAATTGCATCCGAATTTAATAAAAAGGCACAATGCCGTCTTAAGTACAAGAGGACTGAAACTCTAATTTTCTATGAATTGAACCTCTGCTGTGAGTCCAGTTTTAGTTTCCGATGCTTCACTTGAGGTTTACTGTATCCCTTGGACCTTCTTATTGACGATGAAACACAGAAATTGCTTCCAAATTTAATACAAAAGGCACAATGTCGACTTACGTACAAGAGGACTGAATCTCTAACTTTCTATGATTTGAACCTCTGCTGTGAGTCCAGTTTTAGTTTCCGATGCTTTACTTCAGGTTTACTGTTTCCCTTGGACCTTCTTATTGACGATGAAACACAGAAATTGCATCCGAATTTAATACAAAAGGCACAATGCCGACTTAAGTACAAGAGGACTGATACTCTAACTTTCTATATTTGAACCTCTCCTGTGAGTCCAGTTTTAGTTTCCGATGCTTCACTTCGAGTTTACTGTATCCCTTGGACCCTCTTATTGACGATGAAACACAGAAATTGCATCCGAATTTAATACAAAAGGCACAATGCCGACTTAAGTACAAGAGCACTGAAACTCGAACTTTCTATGATTTGAACCTCTCCTGTGAGTCCAGTTTTAGTTTCCGATGCTTCACTTCAGGTTTACTGTATCCCTTGGACCTTCTTATTGACGATGAATCACAGAAATTGCTTCCGAATTTAATACAAAAGGCACAATGCCGACTTACGTACAAGAGGACTGAAACACTAACTTTCTATGATGTGAACCTCTGCTGTGAGTCCAGTTATAGTTTCCGATGCTTAACTTCAGGTTTACTGTATCCCTTGGACCTTCTTATTGACGATGAAACACAGAAATTGCATCCGAATTTAATACAAAAGGCACAATGCCGAATTAAGTACAAGAGGACTGAAACTCTAACTTTCTATGAATTGAACCTATGCTGTGAGTCCAGTTTTAGTTTCCGATGCTTCACTTCAGGTTTACTGTATACCTTGGACCCTCTCATTGACGATGAAACACAGAAATTGCATCCGAATTTAATACAAAAGGCACAATGCCGACTTAAGTGTAAGAGGACTGATACTCTAACTTTCTATGATTTGAACCTCTGCTGTGAGTCCAGTTTCAGTTTCCGATGTTTCACGTCAGGTTTACTGTATCCCTTGGACGTTCTTATTGACGATGAAACACAGAAATTTCATCCGAAATTAATAAAAAAGGCACAATGCCGACCTAAGTACAAGAGGACTGGTACTCTAACTTTCTATGATTTGAACCCCTCCTGTGAGTCGAGTTTTAGATTCCGATGCTTAACTTCAGGTTTACTGTATCCCTTGGACCTTCTTATTGACGATGAAACACAGAAATTGCATCCGAATTTAATACAAAAGCACAATGCCGACTTAAGTACAAGAGGACTGATACTCTAACTTTCTATGATTTGAACCTCTGCTGTGAGTCCAGTTTTAGTTTCCGATGCTTCACGTCAGGTTTACTGTATCCCTTGTACCTTCTTATTGACGATGAAACACAGAAATTGCATCCGAATTTAATAAAAAAGTCACAATGCCGACTTAAGTACAAGAGGACTGATACTCTAACTTTCAATGATTTGAACCCCTCCTGTGAGTCCAGTTTTAGATTCCAATGCTTAACTTCTGGTTTACTGCATCCCTTGGACCTTCTTATTGACGAAGAAACACAGAAATTGCATCCGAATTTAATACAAAAGGCACAATGCCGACTTAAGTACCAAAGGACTGATATTCTAACTTTCTATGATTTGAACCTCTCCTGTGAGTCCAGTTTTAGATTCCAATGCTTCACTTCGGGTTTACTGTATCCCTTGGTCCCTCTTATTGACGCTGAAACACAGAAATTGCATCCGAATTTAATAAAACGGCACAATGCCGACTTAAGTACAAGAGGACTGAAACTCTAATTTTCTATGAATTGAACCTCTGCTGTGAGTCCAGTTTTAGTTTCCGATGCTTCACTTGAGGTTTACTGTATCCCTTGGACCTTCTTATTGACGATGAAACACAGAAATTGCTTCCGAATTTAATACAAAAGGCACAATGTCGACTTACGTACAAGGGGACTGAAACTCTAACTTTCTATGATTTGAACCTCTGCTGTGAGTCCAGTTTTAGTTTCCGATGCTTAACTTCAGGTTTACTGTATCCCTTGGACCTTCTTATTGACGATGAAACACAGAAATTGCATCCGAATTTAATACAAAAGGCACAATGCCGACTTAAGTACAAGAGGACTGAAACTCTAACTTTCTATGCTTTGAACCTCTGCTGTGAGTCCAGTTTTAGTTTCCGATGCTTCACTTCAGGTTTACTGTATCCCTTGGACCTTCTTATTGACGATGAAACACAGAAATTGCATCCGAATTTAATACAGAAGGCACAGTGCCGACTTAAGTACAAGAGGACTGAAACTCTAACTTTCTATGATTTGAACCTCTGCTGTGAGTCCAGTTTTAGTTTCCGATGCTTCACTTCACATTTACTGTATCCCTGGGACCTTCGTATTGACGATGAAACGCAGATATTGCATCCGAATTTAATAAAAAAGGCACAATGCCGACTTAAGTACAAGAGGACTGATACTCTAACATTCTATGATTTGAACCCCTCCTGTTGAGTATAGTTTTAGATTCCGATGCTTAACTTCAGGTTTACTGTATCCCTTGGACCTTCTTATTGACGATGACACACAGAAATTGCATCCGAATTTAATAAAAAAGGCACAATGCCGACTTAAGTACAAGAGGACTGATGCTCTAACTTTCTATGATTTGAACCCCTCCTGTGAGTCCAGTTTTAGATTCCGATGCTTAACTTCAGGTTTACTGTATCCCTTGGACCTTCTTATTGACGATGAAAGACAGAAATTGCATCCGAATTTAATACAAAAGCACAATGCCGACTTAAGTACAAGAGGACTGATACTCTAACTTTCTATGATTTGAACCTCTGCTGTGAGTCCAGTTTTAGTTTCCGATGCTTCACGTCAGGTTTACTGTATCCCTTGGACCTTCTTATTGACGATGAAACACAGAAATTGCATCCGAAATTAATAAAAAACGCACGATGCCGACTTAAGTACAAGAGGACTGGTACTCTAACTTTCTATGATTTGAACCAATCCTGTGAGTCCAGTTTTAGATTCCGATACTTAACTTCAGGTTTACTGTATCCCTTGGACCTTCTTATTGACGATGAAACACAGAAATTGCATCCGAATTTAATACAAAAGGCACAATGCCGACTTAAGTACAAGAGGACTGAAACTAAAACTTTCTATGTTTTGAACCTATGCTGTGAGTCCAGTTTTAGTTTCCGATGCTTTACTTCAGGTTTACTGTTTCCCTTGGACCTTCTTATTGACGATGAAACACAGAAATTGCATCCGAATTTAATACAAAAGGCACAATGCCGACTTAAGTACAAGAGGACTGATACTCTAACTTTCTATATTTGAACCTCTCCTTGAGTCCAGTTTTAGATTCCAATGCTTCACTTTGGGTTTACTGTATCCCTTGGACCCTCTTATTGACGATGAAACACAGAAATTGCATCCGAATTTAATAAAAAGGCACAATGCCGTCTTAAGTACAAGAGGACTGAAACTCTAATTTTCTATGAATTGAACCTCTGCTGTGAGTCCAGTTTTAGTTTCCGATGCTTCACTTGAGGTTTACTGTATCCCTTGGACCTTCTTATTGACGATGAAACACAGAAATTGCTTCCAAATTTAATACAAAAGGCACAATGTCGACTTACGTACAAGAGGACTGAATCTCTAACTTTCTATGATTTGAACCTCTGCTGTGAGTCCAGTTTTAGTTTCCGATGCTTTACTTCAGGTTTACTGTTTCCCTTGGACCTTCTTATTGACGATGAAACACAGAAATTGCATCCGAATTTAATACAAAAGGCACAATGCCGACTTAAGTACAAGAGGACTGATACTCTAACTTTCTATATTTGAACCTCTCCTGTGAGTCCAGTTTTAGTTTCCGATGCTTCACTTCGAGTTTACTGTATCCCTTGGACCCTCTTATTGACGATGAAACACAGAAATTGCATCCGAATTTAATACAAAAGGCACAATGCCGACTTAAGTACAAGAGCACTGAAACTCGAACTTTCTATGATTTGAACCTCTCCTGTGAGTCCAGTTTTAGTTTCCGATGCTTCACTTCAGGTTTACTGTATCCCTTGGACCTTCTTATTGACGATGAATCACAGAAATTGCTTCCGAATTTAATACAAAAGGCACAATGCCGACTTACGTACAAGAGGACTGAAACACTAACTTTCTATGATGTGAACCTCTGCTGTGAGTCCAGTTATAGTTTCCGATGCTTAACTTCAGGTTTACTGTATCCCTTGGACCTTCTTATTGACGATGAAACACAGAAATTGCATCCGAATTTAATACAAAAGGCACAATGCCGAATTAAGTACAAGAGGACTGAAACTCTAACTTTCTATGAATTGAACCTATGCTGTGAGTCCAGTTTTAGTTTCCGATGCTTCACTTCAGGTTTACTGTATACCTTGGACCCTCTCATTGACGATGAAACACAGAAATTGCATCCGAATTTAATACAAAAGGCACAATGCCGACTTAAGTGTAAGAGGACTGATACTCTAACTTTCTATGATTTGAACCTCTGCTGTGAGTCCAGTTTCAGTTTCCGATGTTTCACGTCAGGTTTACTGTATCCCTTGGACGTTCTTATTGACGATGAAACACAGAAATTTCATCCGTAATTAATAAAAAAGGCACAATGCCGACCTAAGTACAAGAGGACTGGTACTCTAACTTTCTATGATTTGAACCCGTCCTGTGAGTCCAGTTTTAGATTCCGATGCTTAACTTCAGGTTTACTGTATCTCTTGGACCATCTTATTGACGATGAAACACAGAAATTGCATCCGAATTTAATACAAAAGGCACAATGCCGACTTAAGTACAAGAGTACTGACACTCTAACTTTCTATGAGTTGAACCACTGCTGTGAGACAAGTTTTAGATTCCGATGCTTAACTTCAGATTTACTGCATCCCTTGGACCTTCTTATTGACGATGAAACACAGAAATTGCATCCGAATTTAATAAAAAAGAAACAATGCCGACTTAAGTACAAGAGGACTGATGCTCTAACTTTCTATGACTTGAACCCCTCCTGTGAGTCGAGTTTTAGATTCCGATGCTTAACTTCAGGTTTACTGTATCCCTTGGACCTTCTTATTGACGATGAAACACAGAAATTGCATCCGAATTTAATACAAAAGCACAATGCCGACTTAAGTACAAGAGGACTGATACTCTAACTTTCTATGATTTGAACCTCTGCTGTGAGTCCAGTTTTAGTTTCCGATGCTTCACGTCAGGTTTACTGTATCCCTTGGACCTTCTTATTGACGATGAAACACAGAAATTGCATCCGAATTTAATAAAAAAGTCACAATGCCGACTTAAGTACAAGAGGACTGATACTCTAACTTTCAATGATTTGAACCCCTCCTGTGAGTCCAGTTTTAGATTCCAATGCTTAACTTCTGGTTTACTGTATCCCTTGGACCTTCTTATTGACGAAGAAACACAGAAATTGCATCCGAATTTAATACAAAAGGCACAATGCCGACTTAAGTACCAAAGGACTGATATTCTAACTTTCTATGATTTGAACCTCTCCTGTGAGTCCAGTTTTAGATTCCAATGCTTCACTTCGGGTTTACTGTATCCCTTGGACCCTCTTATTGACGCTGAAACACAGAAATTGCATCCGAATTTAATAAAACGGCACAATGCCGACTTAAGTACAAGAGGGCTGAAACTCTAATTTTCTATGAATTGAACCTCTGCTGTGAGTCCAGTTTTAGTTTCCGATGCTTCACTTGAGGTTTACTGTATCCCTTGGACCTTCTTATTGACGATGAAACACAGAAATTGCTTCCGAATTTAATACAAAAGGCACAATGTCGACTTACGTACAAGGGGACTGAAACTCTAACTTTCTATGATTTGAACCTCTGCTGTGAGTCCAGTTTTAGTTTCCGATGCTTAACTTCAGGTTTACTGTATCCCTTGGACCTTCTTATTGACGATGAAACACAGAAATTGCATCCGAATTTAATACAAAAGGCACAATGCCGACTTAAGTACAAGAGGACTGAAACTCTAACTTTCTATGCTTTGAACCTCTGCTGTGAGTCCAGTTTTAGTTTCCGATGCTTCACTTCAGGTTTACTGTATCCCTTGGACCTTCTTATTGACGATGAAACACAGAAATTGCATCCGAATTTAATACAAAAGGCACAATGCCGACTTAAGTACAAGAGGACTGAAGCTCTAACTTTCTATGATTTGAACCTCTGCTGTGAGTCCAGTTTTAGTTTCCGATGCTTCACTTCACATTTACTGTATCCCTGGGACCTTCTTATTGACGATGAAACACAGAAATTGCATCCGAATTTAATAAAAAAGGCACAATGCCGACTTAAGTACAAGAGGACTGATACTCTAACATTCTATGATTTGAACCCCTCCTGTTGAGTCCAGTTTTAGATTCCGATGCTTAACTTCAGGTTTACTGTATCCCTTGGACCTTTTTATTGACGATGAAACACAGAAATTGCATCCGAATTTAATTAAAAATGCACAATGCCGACTTAAGTACAAGAGGACTGATGCTCTAACTTTCTATGATTTGAACCCCTCCTGTGAGTCCACTTTTAGATTCCGGTGCTTAACTTCAGGTTTACTGTATCCCTTGGACCTTCTTATTGACGATGAAAGACAGAAATTGCATCCGAATTTAATACAAAAGCACAAAGCCGACTTAAGTACAAGAGGACTGATACTCTAACTTTCTATGATTTGAACCTCTGCTGTGAGTCCAGTTTTAGTTTCCGATGCTTCACGTCAGGTTTACTGTATCCCTTGGACCTTCTTATTGACGATGAAACACAGAAATTGCATCCGAAATAAATAAAAAAGGCACAATGCCGACTTAAGTACAAGAGGACTGATGCTCTAACTTTCTATGATTTGAACCCCTCCTGTGAGTCGAGTTTTAGATTCCGATGCTTAACTTCAGGTTTACTGTATCCCTTGGACCTTCTTATTGACGATGAAACACAGAAATTGCATCCGAATTTAATACAAAAGCACAATGCCGACTTAAGTACAAGAGGACTGATACTCTAACTTTCTATGATTTGAACCTCTGCTGTGAGTCCAGTTTTAGTTTCCGATGCTTCACGTCAGGTTTACTGTATCCCTTGGACCTTCTTATTGACGATGAAACACAGAAATTGCATCCGAATTTAATAAAAAAGGCACAATGCCGACTTAAGTACAAAAGGACTGATACTCTAACTTTCAATGATTTGAACCCCTCCTGTGAGTCCAGTTTTAGATTCCCATGCTTAACTTCTGGTTTACTGTATCCCTTGGACCTTCTTATTGACGATGAAACACAGAAATTGCATCCGAATTTAATACAAAAGGCACAATGCCGACTTAAGTACCAAAGGACAGATATTCTAACTTTCTATGATTTGAACCTCTCCTGTGAGTCCAGTTTTAGATTCCAATGCTTCACTTCGGGTTTACTGTATCCCTTGGACCCTCTTATTGACGATGAAACACAGAAATTGCATCCGAATTTAATAAAAAGGCACAATGCCGTCTTAAGTACAAGAGGACTGAAACTCTAATTTTCTATGAATTGAACCTCTGCTGTGAGTCCAGTTTTAGTTTCCGATGCTTCACTTGAGGTTTACTGTATCCCTTGGACCTTCTTATTGACGATGAAACACAGAAATTGCTTCCAAATTTAATACAAAAGGCACAATGTCGACTTACGTACAAGAGGACTGAAACTCTAACTTTCTATGATTTGAACCTCTGCTGTGTGTCCAGTTTTAGTTTCCGATGCTTAACTTCAGGTTTACTGTATCCCTTGGACCTTCTTATTGACGATGAAACACAGAAATTGCATCCGAATTTAATACAAAAGGCACAATGCCGACTTAAGTACAAGAGTACTGACACTCTAACTTTCTATGATTTGAACCACTGCTGTGAGACAAGTTTTAGATTCCGATGCTTAACTTCAGATTTACTGTATCCCTTGGACCTTCTTATTGACGATGAAACACAGAAATTGCACCCGAATTTAATAAAAAAGAAACAATGCCGACTTAAGTACAAGAGGACTGATGCTCTAACTTTCTATGATTTGAACCCCTCCTGTGAGTCGAGTTTTAGATTCCGATGCTTAACTTCAGGTTTACTGTATCCCTTGGACCTTCTTATTGACGATGAAACACAGAAATTGCATCCGAATTTAATACAAAAGCACAATGCCGACTTAAGTACAAGAGGACTGATACTCTAACTTTCTATGATTTGAACCTCTGCTGTGAGTCCAGTTTTAGTTTCCGATGCTTCACGTCAGGTTTACTGTATCCCTTGGACCTTCTTATTGACGATGAAACACAGAAATTGCATCCGAATTTAATACAAAAGGCACAATGCCGACTTAAGTACAAGAGGACTGAAGCTCTAACTTTCTATGATTTGAACCTCTGCTGTGAGTCCAGTTTTAGTTTCCGATGCTTCACTTCACATTTACTGTATCCCTGGGACCTTCTTATTGACGATGAAACACAGAAATTGCATCCGAATTTAATAAAAAAGGCACAATGCCGACTTAAGTACAAGAGGACTGATGCTCTAACTTTCTATGATTTGAACCTCTGCTGTGAGTCCAGTTTTAGTTTCCGATGCTTAACTTCAGGTTTACTGTATCCCTTGGACCTTCTTATTGACGATGAAACACAGAAATTGCATCCGAATTTAATACAAAAGGCACAATGCCGACTTAAGTACAAGAGGACTGAAACTCTAACTTTCTATGCTTTGAACCTCTGCTGTGAGTCCAGTTTTAGTTTCCGATGCTTCACTTCAGGATTACTGTATCCCTTGAACCTTTTTATTGACGATGAAACACAGAAATTGAATCCGAATTTAATAAAAAACGCACAATGCCGACTTAAGTACAAGAGGACTGATGCTCTAACTTTCTATGATTTGAACCCCTCCTGTGAGTCCACTTTTAGATTCCGGTGCTTAACTTCAGGTTTACTGTATCCCTTGGACCTTCTTATTGACGATGAAAGACAGAAATTGCATCCGAATTTAATACAAAAGCACAATGCCGACTTAAGTACAAGAGGACTGATACTCTAACTTTCTATGATTTGAACCTCTGCTGTGAGTCCAGTTTTAGTTTCCGATGCTTCACGTCAGGTTTACTGTATCCCTTGGACCTTCTTATTGACGATGAAACACAGAAATTGCATCCGAAATAAATAAAAAAGGCACAATGCCGACTTAAGTACAAGAGGACTGGTACTCTAACTTTCTATGATTTGAACCCCTCCTGTGAGTCCAGTTTTAGATTCCGATACTTAACTTCAGGTTTACTGTATCCCTTGGACCTTCTTATTTACGATGAAACACAGAAATTGCATCCGAATTTAATACAAAAGGCACAATGCCGACTTAAGTACAAGAGGACTGAAACTCTAACTTTCTATGATTTGAACCACTGCTGTGAGACCAGTTTTAGATTCCGATGCTTAACTTCAGGTTTACTGTATCCCTTGGACCTTCTTATTGACGATGAAACACAGAAATTGCATCCGAATTTAATACAAAAGGCACAATGCCGACTTAAGTACAAGAGGACTGATACTCTAACTTTCTATGATTTGAACCTCTGCTGTGAGTCCAGTTTTAGTTTCCGATGCTTCACGTCAGGTTTACTGTATCCCTTGGACCTTCTTATTGACGATGAAACACAGAAATTGCATCCGAAATAAATAAAAAAGGCACAATGCCGACTTAAGTACAAGAGGACTGGTACTCTAACTTTCTATGATTTGAACCCCTCCTGTGAGTCCAGTTTTAGATTCCGATACCTCACTTCAGGTTTACTGTATCCCTTGGACCTTCTTATTTACGATGAAACACAGAAATTGCATCCGAATTTAATACAAAAGGCACAATGCCGACTTAAGTACAAGAGGACTGAAACTCTAACTTTCTATGATTTGAACCACTGCTGTGAGACCAGTTTTAGATTCCGATGCTTAACTTCAGGTTTACTGTATCCCTTGGACCTTCTTATTGACGATGAAACACAGAAATTGCATCCGAATTTAATACAAAAGGCACAATGCCGACTTAAGTACAAGAGGACTGAAACTATAACATTCTATGTTTTGAACCTAGGCTGTGAGTCCAGTTTTAGTTTCCGATGCTTTACTTCAGGTTTACTGTTTCCCTTGGACCTTCTTATTGACGATGAAACACAGAAATTGCATCCGAATTTAATACAAAAGGCACAATGCCGACTTAAGTACAAGAGGACTGATACTCTAACTTTCTATGATTTGAACCTCTGGTGTGAGTCCAGTTTTAGTTTCCGATGCTTTACTTCAGGTTTACTGTTTCTCTTGGACCTTCTTATTGACGATGAAACACAGAAATTGCATCCGAATTTAATACAAAAGGCACAATGCCGACTTAAGTACAAGAGGACTGATACTCTAACTTTCTATGATTTGAACCTCTGCTGTGAGTCCAGTTTTAGTTTCCGATGCTTCACGTCAGGTTTAATGTATCCCTTGGACCTTCTTACTGACGATGAAACACAGAAATTGCATCCGAATTTAATAAAAAGGAACAATGCCGATTTAAGTACAAGAGGACTGATACTCTAACTTTCTATGATTTGAACCCCTCCTGTGAGTCCAGTTTTAGATTCCGATGCTTAACTTCTGGTTTACTGTTTCCCTTGGACCTTCTTATTGACGATGAAACACAGAAATTGCATCCGAATTTAATACAAAAGGCACAATGCCGACTTAAGTACAAGAGGACTGAAACTATAACTTTCTATTTTTTGAACCTATGCTGTGAGACCAGTTTTAGTTTCCGATGCTTTACTTCAGGTTTACTGTTTCCCTTGGACCTTCTTATTGACGATGAAACACAGAAATTGCGTATGAATTTAATAGAAAAGGCACAATGCCGACTTAAGTACAAGAGGACTGATAATCTAACTTTCTATGATTTGAACCTCTGCTGTGAGTCCAGTTTTAGTTTCCGATGCTTCACGTCAGGTTTACTGTATCCCTTGGACCTTCTTACTGACGATGAAACACAGAAATTGCATCCGAATTTAATAAAAAGGAACAATGCCGATTTAAGTACAAGAGGACTGATACTCTAACTTTCTATGATTTGAACCCCTCCTGTGAGTCCAGTTTTAGATTCCGATGCTTAACTTCTGGTTTACTGTATCCCTAGGACCTTCCTATTGACGATGAAACACAGAAATTGCATCCGAATTTAATACAAAAGGCACAATGCCGACTTAAGTACAAGAGGACTGATACTCTAACTTTCTATGATTTGAACCTCTCCTGTGAGTCCAGTTTTTGATTCCGATGCTTCACTTCGAGTTTACTGTATCCCTTGGACCCTCTTATTGACGATGAAACACAGAAATTGCATCCGAATTTAATACAAAAGGCACAATGCCGACTTAAGTACAAGAGCACTGAAACTCGAACTTTCTATGATTTGAACCTCTGCTGTGAGTCCAGTTTTAGTTTCCGATGCTTCACTTCAGGTTTACTGTATCCCTTGGACCTTCTATTTGACGATGAAACACAGAAATTGCTTCCGAATTTAATACAAAAGGCACAATGCCGACTTACGTACAAGGGGACTGAAACACTAACTTTCTATGATGTGAACCTCTGCTGTGAGTCCAGTTTTAGTTTCCGATGCTTAACTTCAGGTTTACTGTATCCCTTGGACCTTCTTATTGACGATAAAACACAGAAATTGCATCCGAATTTAATAAAAAAGGCACAATGCCGACTTAAGTACAAGAGGACTGAAACTCTAACTTTCTATGAATTGAACCTATGCTGTGAGTCCAGATTTAGTTTCTGATGCTTCACTTCAGGTTTACTGTATACCTTGGACCCTCTCATTGACGATGAAACACAGAAATTGCATCCGAATTTAATACAAAAGGCACAATGCCGACTTAAGTACAAGAGGACTGATACTCTAACTTTCTATGATTTGAACCTCTGCTGTGAGTCCAGTTTCAGTTTCCGATGCTTCACGTCAGGTTTACTGTATCCCTTGGACGTTCTTATTGACGATGAAACACAGAAATTGCATCCGAAATTAATAAAAAAGGCACAATGCCGACCTAAGTACAAGATGACTGGTACTCTAACTTTCTATGATTTGAACTCCCCCTGTGAGTCCCGTTTTAGATTCCGATGCTTAACTTCAGGTTTACTGTATCCCTTGGACCATCTTATTGATGATGAAACACAGAAATTGCATCCGAATTTAATACAAAAGGGCACAATGCCGACTTAAGTACAAGAGGACTGAAACTCGAACTTTCTACGATTTGAACCTCTGCTGTGAGTCCAGTTTTAGTTTCCGATGCTTCACTTCAGGTTTACAGTATCCCTTGGACCTTCTTATTGACGATGAAACACAGAAATTGCTTCCGAATTTAATACAAAAGGCACAATGCCGACTTACATACAAGAGGACCGAAACTCTAACTTTCTATGATGTGAACCTCTGCTGTGAGTCCAGTTTTAGTTTCCGATGCTGAACTTCAGGTTTACTGTATCCCTTGGACCTTCTTATTGACGATGAAACACAGAAATTGCATCCGAATTTAATACAAAAGGCACATTGCCGACTTAAGTACAAGAGGACTGAAACTCTAACTTTCTATGAATTGAACCTATGCTGTGAGTCCAGTTTTAGTTTCCGATGCTTCACTTCAGGTTTACTGTATACCTTGGACCCTCTCATTGACGATGAAACACAGAAATTGCATCCGAATTTAATACAAAAGGCACAATGCCGACTGAAGTACAAGAGGACTGATACTCTAACTTTCTGTGATTTGAACCTCTGCTGTGAGTCCAGTTTCAGTGTCCGATGCTTCACGTCAGGTTTACTGTATCCCTTGGACGTTCTTATTGACGATGAAACACAGAAATTGCATCCGAAATTAATAAAAAAGGCACAATGCCGACCTAAGTACAAGAGGACTGGTACTCTAACTTTCTATGATTTGAACCCCTCCTGTGAGTCCAGTTTTAGATTCCGATGCTTAACTTCAGGTTTACTGTATCCCTTGGACCATCTTATTGACGATGAAACACAGAAATTGCATCCGAATTTAATACAAAAGGCACAATGCTGACTTAAGTACAAGAGGACTGAAACTCTAACTTTATATGATTTGAACCACTGCTGTGAGACCAGTTTTAGATTCCGATGCTTAACTTCAGATTTACTGTATCCCTTGGACCTTCTTATTGACGATGAAACACAGAAATTGGAACCGAATTTAATACAAAAGGCACAATGCCGGCTAAAGTACAAGTGGACTAATACTCTAACTTTCTATGATTTGGACCCCTCCTGTGAGTCCAGTTTTAGATTCCGATGCTTCACTTCGAGTTTACTGTATCCCTTGGACCCTCTTATTGACGATGAAACACAGAAATTGCATCCGAATTTAATACAAAAGGCACAATGCCGACTTAAGTACAAGAGGACTGAAACTCTAACTTTCTATGTTTTAAACCTCTGCTGTGAGTCAAGTTTTAGTTTCCGATGCTTCACTTCAAATTTACTGTATCCCTGGGACCTTCGTATTGACGATGAATGACAGAAATTGTATCCGAATTTAATAAAAAACGCACAATGCCGACTTAAGTACAAGAGGACTGGTACTCTAACTTTCTATGATTTGAATCCCTCCTGTGAGTCCAGTTTTAGATTCCGATACTTAACTTCAGGTTTACTGTATACCTTGGACCCTCTCATTGACGATGAAACACAGAAATTGCATCCGAATTTAATACAAAAGGCACAATGCCGACTTAAGTACAAGAGTACTGATACTCTAACTTTCTATGATTTGAACCTCTGCTGTGAGTCCAGTTTCAGTTTCCGATGCTTCACGTCAGGTTTACTGTATCCCTTGGACCTTCTTACTGACGATGAAACACAGAAATTGCATCCGAATTTAATAAAAAGGAACAATGCCGATTTAAGTACAAGAGGACTGATACTCCTACTTTCTATGATTTGAACCCCTCCTGTGAGTCCAGTTTTAGATTCCGATGCTTATCTTCTGGTTTACTGTATCCCTTGGACCTTCCTATTGACGATGAAACACAGAAATTGCATCCGAATTTAATACAAAAGGCACAATGCCGACTTAAGTACAAGAGGACTGATACTCTAACTTTCTATGATTTGAACCTCTGCTGTGAGTCCAGTTTCAGTTTCCGATGCTTCACGTCAGGTTTACTGTATCCCATGGACCTTCTTATTGACGATGAAACACAGAAATTGCATCCGAAATTAATAAAAAAGGCACAATGCCGACTTAAGTACAAGAGGACTGGCACTCTAACTTTCTATGATTTGAACCCCTCCTGTGAGTCCAGTTTTAGATTCCGATACTTAACTTCAGGTTTACTGTATCCCTTGGACCTTCTTATTGACGATGAAACACAGAAATTGCATCCGAATTTAATACAAAAGGCACAATGCCGACTTAAGTACAAGAGGACTGAAACTCTAACTTTCTGTGATTTGAACCACTGCTGTGAGACCAGTTTTAGATTCCGATGCTTAACTTCAGGTTTACTGTATCCCTTGGACCTTCTTATTGACGATGAAACACAGAAATTGCATCCGAATTTAATACAAAAGGCACAATGCCGACTTAAGTACAAGAGGACTGAAACTATAACTTTCTATGTTTTGAACCTATGCTGTGAGTCCAGTTTTAGTTTCCGAGGCTTTACTTCAGGTTTACTGTTTCCCTTGGACCTTCTTATTGACGATGAAACTCAGAAATTGCATCCGAATTTAATACATAAGGCACAATGCCGACTTAAGTACAAGAGGACTGATACTTAAACTTTCTATGATTTGAACCGCTGCTGTGAGTCCAGTTTTAGTTTCCGATGCTTCACGTCAGGTTTACTGTATCCCTTGGACCTTCTTACTGACGATGAAACACAGAAATTGCATCCGACTTTAATAAAAAGGAACAATGCCGATTTAAGTACAAGAGGACTGATACTCTAACTTTCTATGATTTGAACCCCTCCTGTGAGTCCAGTTTTAGATTCCGATGCTTAACTTCTGGTTTACTGTATCCCTTGGACCTTCCTATTGACGATGAAACACAGAAATTGCATCCGAATTTAATACAAAAGGCACAATGCCGACTTAAGTACAAGAGGACTGATACTCTAACTTTCTATGATTTGAACCTCACCTGTGAGTCCAGTTTTAGATTCCGATGCTTCACTTCGAGTTTACTGTATCCCTTGGACCCTCTTATTGACGATGAAACACAGAAATTGCATCCGAATTTAATACAAAAGGCACAATGCCGACTTAAGTACAAGAGGACTGAAACTCGAACTTTCTATTATTTGAACCTCTGCTGTGAGTCCAGTTTTAGTTTCCGATGCTTCACTTCAAGTTTACTGTATCCCTTGGACCTTCTTATTGACGATGAAACACAGAAATTGCTTCCGAATTTAATACAAAAGGCACAATGCCGACTTAAGTACAAGAGGACTGAAACTCTAACTTTCTATGAATTGAACCAATGCTGTGAGTCCAGTTTTAGTTTCCGATGCTTCACTTCAGGTTTACTGTATACCTTGGACCCTCTCATTGTCGATGAAACATAGAAATTGCATCCGAATTTCATACAAAAGGCACAATGCCGACTTAAGTACAAGAGGACTGATACTCTAACTTTCTATGATTTGAACCTCTGCTGTGAGTCCAGTTTCAGTTTCCGATGCTTCACGTCAGGTTTACTGTATCCCTTGGACGTTCTTATTGACGATGAAACACAGAAATTGCATCCGAAATTAATAGAAAAGGCACAATGCCGACCTAAGTACAAGAGGACAGGTACTCTCACTTTCTATGATTTGAACCCCTCCTGTGAGTCCAGTTTTAGATTCCGATGCTTAACTTCCGGTTTACTGTATCCCTTGGACCATCTTATTGATGATGAAACACAGAAATTGCATCCGAATTTAATACAAAAGGCACAATGCCGACTTAAGTACAAGAGGACTGACACTCTAACTTTCTATGATTTGAACCACTGCTGTGAGACCAGTTTTAGATACCGATGGTTAACTTCAGATTTACTGTATCCCTTGGACCTTCTTATTGACGATAAAACACAGAAATTGGAACCGAATTTAATACAAAAGGCACAATGCCGGCTAAAGTACAAGCGGACTAATACTCTAACTTTCTATGATTTGAACCCCTCCTGTGAGTCTAGTTTTAGGTTCCGGTGCTTAACTTCTGGTTTACTGTATCCCTTGGACCTTCTTATTGACGATGAAACACAGAAATTGCTTCCGAATTTAATACAAAAGGCACAATGCCGACTTAAGTACAAGAGGACTGAAACTCTAACTTCTATGATTTGAACCTCTGCTGTGAGTCCAGTTTTAGTTTCCGATGCTTCACGTCAGGTTTACTGTATCCCTTGGACCTTCTTAATGACGATGAAACACAGAAATTACATCCGAAATTAATAAAAAAGGCACAATGCCGACTTAAGTACAAGAGGACTGGTACTCTAACTTTCTATGATTTGAACCCCTCCTGTGAGTCCAGTTTTAGATTCCGATGCTTAACTTCTGGTTTACTGTATCCCTTGGACCTTCCTATTGACGATGAAACACAGAAATTGCATCCGAATTTAATACAAAAGGCACAATGCCGACTTAAGTACAAGAGGATTGATACTCTAACTTTCTATGATTTGAACCTCTCCTGCGAGTCCAGTTTTAGATTCCGATGCTCCACTTCGAGTTTACTGTATCCCTTGGACCCTCTTATTGACGATGAAACACAGAAATTGCATCCGAATTTAATACAAAAGGCACAATACCGACTTAAGTACAAGAGCACTGAAACTCGAACTTTCTACGATTTGAACCTCTGCTGTGAGTCCAGTTTTAGTTTCCGATGCTTCACTTCAGGTTTACAGTATCCCTTGGACCTTCTTATTGACGATGAAACACAGAAATTGCTTCCGAATTTAATACAAAAGGCACAATGCCGACTTACATACAAGAGGACTGAAACTCTAACTTTCTATGATGTGAACCTCTACTGTGAGTCCAGTTTTAGTTTCCGATGCTGAACTTCAGGTTTACTGTATGCCTTGGACCTTCTTATTGACGATGAAACACAGAAATTGCATCCGAATTTAATACAAAAGGCACAATGCCGACTTAAGTACAAGAGGACTGAAACTCTAACTTTCTATGAATTGAACCTATGCTGTGAGTCCAGTTTTAGTTTCCGATGCTTCACTTCAGGTTTACTGTATACCTTGGACCCTCTCATTGACGATGAAACACAGAAATTGCATCCGAATTTAATACATAAGGCACAATGCCGACTTAAGTACAAGAGGACTGATACTTTAACTTTCTATGATTTGAACCTCTGCTGTGAGTCCAGTTTTAGTTTCCGATGCTTCACGTCAGGTTTACTGTATCCCTTGGACCTTCTTACTGACGATGAAACACAGAAATTGCATCCGACTTTAATAAAAAGGAACAATGCCGATTTAAGTACAAGAGGACTGATACTCTAACTTTCTATCATTTGAACCCCTCCTGTGAGTCCAGTTTTAGATTCCGATGCTTAACTTCTGGTTTACTGTATCCCTTGGACCTTCCTATTGACGATGAAACACAGAAATTGCATCCGAATTTAATACAAAAGGCACAATGCCGACTTAAGTACAAGAGGACTGATACTCTAACTTTCTATTATTTGAACCTCTGCTGTGAATCCAGTTTTAGTTTCCGATGCTTCACTTCAAGTTTACTGTATCCCTTGGACCTTCTTATTGACGATGAAACACAGAAATTGCTTCCGAATTTAATACAAAAGGCACAATGCCGACTTAAGTACAAGAGGACTGAAACTCTAACTTTCTATGAATTGAACCAATGCTGTGAGTCCAGTTTTAGTTTCCGATGCTTCACTTCAGGTTTACTGTATACCTTGGACCCTCTCATTGTCGATGAAACATAGAAATTGCATCCGAATTTCATACAAAAGGCACAATGCCGACTTAAGTACAAGAGGACTGATACTCTAACTTTCTATGATTTGAACCTCTGCTGTGAGTCCAGTTTCAGTTTCCGAAGCTTCACGTCAGGTTTACTGTATCCCTTGGACGTTCTTATTGACGATGAAACACAGAAATTGCATCCGAAATTAATAGAAAAGGCACAATGCCGACCTAAGTACAAGAGGACAGGTACTCTCACTTTCTATGATTTGAACCCCTCCTGTGAGTCCAGTTTTAGATTCCGATGCTTAACTTCCGGTTTACTGTATCCCTTGGACCATCTTATTGATGATGAAACACAGAAATTGCATCCGAATTTAATACAAAAGGCACAATGCCGACTTAAGTACAAGAGGACTGACACTCTAACTTTCTATGATTTGAACCACTGCTGTGAGACCAGTTTTAGATTCCGATGGTTAACTTCAGATTTACTGTATCCCTTGGACCTTCTTATTGACGATGAAACACAGAAATTGGAACCGAATTTAATACAAAAGGCACAATGCCGGCTAAAGTACAAGCGGACTAATACTCTAACTTTCTTTGATTTGAACCCCTCCTGTGAGTCTAGTTTTAGGTTCCGGTGCTTAACTTCTGGTTTACTGTATCCCTTGGACCTTCTTATTGACGATGTAACACAGAAATTGCTTCCGAATTTAATACAAAAGGCACAATGCCGACTTAAGTACAAGAGGACTGAAACTCTAACTTCTATGATTTGAACCTCTGCTGTGCGTCCAGTTTTAGTTTCCGATGCTTCACGTCAGGTTTACTGTATCCCTTGGACCTTCTTAATGACGATGAAACACAGAAATTACATCCGAAATTAATAAAAAAGGCACAATGCCGACTTAAGTACAAGAGGACTGGTACTCTAACTTTCTATGATTTGAACCCCTCCTGTGAGTCCAGTTTCAGATTCCGATGCTTAACTTCTGGTTTACTGTATCCCTTGGACCTTCCTATTGACGATGAAACACAGAAATTGCATCCGAATTTAATACAAAAGGCACAATGCCGACTTAAGTACAAGAGGATTGATACTCTAACTTTCTATGATTTGAACCTCTCCTGCGAGTCCAGTTTTAGATTCCGATGCTCCACTTCGAGTTTACTGTATCCCTTGGACCCTCTTATTGACGATGAAACACAGAAATTGCATCCGAATTTAATACAAAAGGCACAATGCCGACTTATGTACAAGAGCACTGAAACTCGAACTTTCTACGATTTGAACCTCTGCTGTGAGTCCAGTTTTAGTTTCCGATGCTTCACTTCAGGTTTACAGTATCCCTTGGACCTTCTTATTGACGATGAAACACAGAAATTGCTTCCGAATTTAATACAAAAGGCACAATGCCGACTTACATACAAGAGGACTGAAACTCTAACTTTCTATGATGTGAACCTCTACTGTGAGTCCAGTTTTAGTTTCCGATGCTGAACTTCAGGTTTACTGTATCCCTTGGACCTTCTTATTGACGATGAAACACAGAAATTGCATCCGAATTTAATACAAAAGGCACAATGCCGACTTAAGTACAAGAGGACTGAAACTCTAACTTTCTATGAATTGAACCTATGCTGTGAGTCCAGTTTTAGTTTCCGATGCTTCACTTCAGGTTTACTGTATACCTTGGACCCTCTCATTGACGATGAAACACAGAAATTGCATCCGAATTTAATACAAAAGGCACAATGCCGACTTAAGTACAAGAGGACTGATACTCTAACTTTCTATGATTTGAACCAATGCTGTGAGTCCAGTTTCAGTTTCCGATGCTTCACGTCAGGTTTACTGTATCCCTTGGACGTTCTTATTGACGATGAAACACAGAAATTGCATCCGAAATTAATAAAAAAGGCACAATGCCGACCTAAGTACAAGAGGACTGGTACTCTAACTTTCTATGATTTGAACCCCTCCTGTGAGTCCAGTTTTAGATTCCGATGCTTAACTTCAGGTTTACTGTATCCCTTGGACCATCTTATTGACGATGAAACACAGAAATTGCATCCGAATTTAATACAAAAGGCACCATGCTGACTTAAGCACAAGAGGACTGAAACTCTAACTTTCTATGATTTGAACCACTGCTGTGAGACCAGTTTTAGATTCCGATGCTTAACTTCAGATTTACTGTATCCCTTGGACCTTCTTATTGACGATGAAACACAGAAATTGCTTCCGAATTTAATACAAAAGGCACAATGCCGGCTAAAGTACAAGTGGACTAATACTCTAACTTTCTATGATTTGAACCCCTCCTGTGAGTCCAGTTTTAGATTCCGATGCTTCACTTCGAGTTTACTGTATCCCTTGGACCCTCTTATTGACGATGAAACACAGAAATTGCATCCGAATTTAATACAAAAGGCACAATGCCGACTTAAGTACAAGAGGACTGAAACTCTAACTTTCTATGTTTTAAACCTCTGCTGTGAGTCAAGTTTTAGTTTCCGATGCTTCACTTCAAATTTACTGTATCCCTGGGACCTTCGTATTGACGATGAATGACAGAAATTGTATCCGAATTTAATAAAAAACGCACAATGCCGACTTAAGTACAAGAGGACTGGTACTCTAACTTTCTATGATTTGAATCCCTCCTGTGAGTCCAGTTTTAGATTCCGATACTTAACTTCAGGTTTACTGTATACCTTGGACCCTCTCATTGACGATGAAACACAGAAATTGCATCCGAATTTAATACAAAAGGCACAATGCCGACTTAAGTACAAGAGGACTGAAACTATAACTTTCTATGTTTTGAACCTCTGCTGTGAGTCCAGTTTTAGTTTCCGATGCTTCACGTCAGGTTTACTGTATCCCTTGGACCTTCTTACTGACGATGAAACACAGAAATTGCATCCGACTTTAATAAAAAGGAACAATGCCGATTTAAGTACAAGAGGACTGATACTCTAACTTTCTATGAATTGAACCAATGCTGTGAGTCCAGTTTTAGTTTCCGATGCTTCACTTCAGGTTTACTGTATACCTTGGACCCTCTCATTGACGATGAAACACAGAAATTGCATCCGAATTTCATACAAAAGGCACAATGCCGACTTAAGTACAAGAGGACAGATACTCTAACTTTCTATGATTTGAACCTCTGCTGTGAGTCCAGTTTCAGTTTCCGATGCTTCACGTCAGGTTTACTGTATCCCTTGGACGTTCTTATTGACGATGAAACACAGAAATTGCATCCGAAATTAATAAAAAAGGCACAATGCCGACCTAAGTACAAGAGGACTGGTACTCTCACTTTCTATGATTTGAACCCCTCCTGTGAGTCCAGTTTTAGATTCCGATGCTTAACATCCGGTTTACTGTATCCCTTGGACCATCTTATTGATGATGAAACACAGAAATTGCATCCGAATTTAATACAAAAATCACAATGCCGACTTAAGTACAAGAGGACTGACACTCTAACTTTCTATGATTTGAACCACTGCTGTGAGACCAGTTTTAGATTCCGATGCTTAACTTCAGATTTACTGTATCCCTTGGACCTTCTTATTGACGATGAAACACAGAAATTGGAACCGAATTTAATACAAAAGGCACAATGCCGGCTAAAGTACAAGCGGACTAATACTCTAACTTTATATGATTTGAACCCCTCCTGTGAGTCTAGTTTTAGGTTCCGGTGCAAAACTTCTGGTTTACTGTATCCCTTGGACCTTCTTATTGACGATGAAACACAGAAATTGCTTCCGAATTTAATACAAAAGGCACAATGCCGACTTAAGTACAAGAGGACTGATACTCTAACTTTCTATGATTTGAACCCCTCCTGTGAGTCCAGTTTTAGTTTCCGATGCTTCACTTCAGGTTTACTGTATCCCTTGGACCTTCTTACTGACGATGAAACACAGAAATTGCATCCGAATTTAATACAAAAGGCACAATGCCGACTTAAGTACAAGAGGACTGAAACTCTAACTTTCTATGATTTGAACCTCTGCTGTGAGTCCAGTTTTAGTTTCCGACGCTTCACTTCAGGTTTACTGTATCCCTTGGATCGTCTTATTGACGATGAAACACAGAAATTGCATCCGAATTTAATACAAAAGGCACAATGCCGACCTAAGTACAAGAGGACTGAAACTCTAACTTTCTATGATTTGAACCACTGCTGTGAGACCAGTTTTAGATTCCGATGCTTAACTTCAGATTTACTGTATCCCTAGGACCTTCTTATTGACGATGAAACACAGAAATTGGAACCGAATTTAATACAAAAGGCACAATGCCGGCTAAAGTACAAGCGGACTAATACTCTAACTTTCTATGATTTGAACCCCTCCTGTGAGTCTAGTTTTAGATTCCGGTGCTTAACTTCTGGTTTACTGTATCCCTTGGACCTTCTTATTGACGATGAAACACAGAAATTGCATCCGAAATTAATAAAAAAGGCACAATGACGACTTAAGTACAAGAGGACTGGTACTCTAACTTTCTGTGATTTGAACCCCTCCTGTGAGTCCAGTTTTAGATTCCGATACTTAATTTCAGGTTGACTGTATCCCTTGGACCTTCTTATTGACGATGAAACACAGAAATCGCATCCCAATTTAATACAAAAGGCACAATGCCGACTTAAGTACAAGAAGACTAAAACTCCAACTTTCTATGATTTGAACCACTGCTGTGAGACCAGTTTTAGATTCCGATGCTTAACTTCAGGTTTACTGTATCCCTTGGACCTTCTTATTGACGATGAAACACAGAAATTGCATCCGAATTTAATACAAAAGGCACAATGCCGACTTAAGTACAAGAGGACTGAAACTATAACTTTCTATGTTTTGAACCTATGCTGTGAGTCCAGTTTTAGTTTCCGATGCTTGACTTCAGGTTTACTGTATCCCTTGGACCTTCTTATTGACGATGAAATACAGATATTGCATCCGAATTTAATACAAAAGGCACAATGCCGACTTAAGTACAAGAGGACTGAAACTCTAACTTTCTATGATTTGAACCTCTGCTGTGAGTCCAGTTTCAGTTTCCGATGCTTCACGTCAGGTTTACTGTATCCCTTGGACCTTCTTATTGACGATGAAACACAGAAATTGCATCCGACATCAATAAAAAAGGCACAATGCCGACTTAAGTACAAGAGGACTGGTACTCTATCTCTCTATGATTTGAACCCCACCTGTGAGTCCAGTGTTAGATTCCGATGCTTAACTTCAGGTTTACTGTATCCCTTGGACTTTCTTATTGGCGATGAAACACAGAAATTGCATCCGAATTTAATACAAAAGGCACAATGCCGACTTAAGCACAAGAGGACTGAAACTCTAACTTTCTATGATTTGAACCTCTGCTGTGAGTCCAGTTTTAGTTTCCGACGCTTCACTTCAGGTTTACTGTATCCCTTGGATCGTCTTATTGACGATAAAACACAGAAATTGCATCCGAATTTAATACAAAAGGCACAATGCCGACTTAAGTACAAGAGGACTGAAACTCTAACTTTCTATGATTTGAACCTCTGCTGTGAGTCTAGTATTAGTTTCCGATGCTACACTTCAGGTTTACTGTATCCCTTGGACCTTCTTATTGACGATGAAACACAGAAATTGCATCCGAATTTAATACAAAAGGCACAATGCCGACTTAAGTACAAGAGGACTGAAACTGTAACTTTCTATGATTTGAATCTCTGCTGTGAGTCCAGTTTAAGTTTCCGATGCTTCACTTCAGGTTTACTGTATCCCTTGGACCTTCTTATTGACGATGAAACACAGGAATTGCATCCGAATTTAATACAAAAGGCACAATGCCGACTTAAGTACAAGAGGACTGATACTCTAACTTTCTATGATTTGAACCCCTCCTGTGAGTCCAGTTTTAGATTCCGATGCTTCACTTCATGTTTACTGTATCCCTGTGACCTTCTTATGACGATGAAAAACAGAAATTGCATCTGACTTTAATTAAAAAGGCACAATGCCGACTTAAGTACAAGAGGACAGATACTCTAACTTTCTATGATTTGAACCCCTCCTGTGAGTCCAGTTTTGGATTCCGATGCTTAACTTCAGGTTTACTGTATCCCTTGGACCTTCTTATTGACGATGAAACACAGAAATTGCATCCGATTTTAATTCAAAAGGCACAATGCCGACTTAAGTACAAGAGGACTGATACTCTAACTTTCGATGATTTGAACCTCTCCTGTGAGTCCAGTTTTAGATTCCGATGCTTCACTTCAGGTTTACTGTATCCCTTGGACCCTCTTATTGACGATGAAACACAGAAATTTTATCCGAATTTAATACAAAAGGCACAATGCTGACTTAAGTACAAGAGGACTGAAACTCTAAGTTTCTATGATTTGAACCTCTGCTGTGAGTCCAGTTTTAGTTTCCGATGCTTCACTTCAGGTGTACTGTATCCCTTGGACCTTCTTATTGACGATGAAACATAGAAATTGCATCCGAAGTTAATACAAAAGGCACAATGCCGACTTAAGTAGAAGAGGACTGAAACTGTAACTTTCTATGATTTGATCCTCTGCTGTGAGTCCAGTTTAAGTTTCCGATGCTTCACTTTAGGTTTACTGTATCCCTTGGACCTTCTTATTGACGATGAAACACAGAAATTGCATCCGAATTTGATACAAAAGGCACAATGCCGACTTAAGTACAAGAGGACTGATATTCTAACTTTCTATGATTTGAACCTCTGCTGTGAGTCTAGTTTTAGTTTCCGATGCTTCACTTCAGGTTTACTGTATCCCTTGGACCTTCTTACTGACGATGAAACACAGAAATTGCATCCGAATTTAATAAAAAAGGCACAATGCCGACTTAAGTACAAGAGGACTGATACTCTAACTTTCTATGATTTGAATTCCTCCTGTGAGTTCAGTTTTAGTTTCCGATGGTTCACTTCAGGTGTACTGTATCCCTTGGACCTTCTTATTGACGATGAAACACAGAAATTGCATTCGAATTTAATACAAAAGGCACAATGCCGACTTACGTACAAGAGGACTGAAACTCTAACTTTCTATGATTTGAATCTCTGCTGTGAGTCCAGTTTTAGTTTCCGATGCTTAACTTCAGGTTTACTGTATCCCTTGCACCTTCTTATTGACGATGAAACACAGAAATTGCATCCGAATTTAATACAAAAGTCACAATGCCGACTTAAGTACAAGAGGACTGAAACTCTAACTTTCTATGATTTGAACCTCTGCTGTGAGTTCAGTTTTAGTTTCCGATGCTTCACTTCAGGTTAACTGTGTCCCCTGGACCTTCTTATTGACGATGAAACACAGAAATTTCATCCGAATTTAATACAAAAGAAACAATGCCGACTTAAGTACAAGAGGACTGATACTCTAACTTTCGATGATTTGAACCTCTCCTGTGAGTCCAGTTTTAGATTCCGATGCTTCACTTCAGGTTTACTGTATCCCTTGGACCCTCTTATTGACGATGCAACACAGCATTGCATCCGAATTTAATACAAAAGGCACAATGCCGACTTAAGTACAAGAGGACTGAAACTCTAACTTTTTTTGATTTGAACCTCTGCTGTGAGTCCAGTTTTAGTTTCCGATGCTTCACTTCAGGTATACTGTATCCCTTGGACCTTCTTATTGACGATGAAACATAGAAATTGCATCCGAAGTTAATACAAAAGACACAATGCCGACTTGAGTAGATGAGGACTGAAACTCTAACTTTCTATGATTTGAAACTCTGCTGTGAGTCCAGTTTTATTTTCCGATGCTTCACTTCAGGTTTACTGTATCCCTTGGACCTTCTTATTGACGATGAAACACAGAAATTGCATCCGAAATTAATAAAAAACGCACAATGCCGACTTACGTACAAGAGGACTGATACTCTAACTTTCTATGATTTGAACCCCTCCTGTGAGTCCAGTTTTAGATTCCGATGCTTAACTTCAGGTTTACTGTATCCCTTGGACCTTCTTATTGACGATGAAACACAGAATTTGCATCCGAATTTAATACAAAAGGCACAATGCCGACTTAAGTACAAGAGGACTGAAACTCTAACTTTCTATGAGTTGAACCTCTGCTGTGAGTCCAGTTTTAGATTCCGATGCTTCACTTCAGGTTTACTGTATCCCTTGTACCTTCTTATTGACGATGAAACACAGAAATTGCATCCGAAATTAATAGAAAAGGCACAATGCCGACTTAAGTGCAAGAGGACTGAACCTCTAACTTTCTATGATTTGAACCTCTGCTGTGAGTCCAGTTTTAGATTCCGATGCTTCACTTAAGGTTTACTGTATCCCTTGGACCATTTTATTGACGATGAAACACAGAAATTGCATTCGAATTTAATACAAAAGGCACAGTGCCGACTTACGTACAAGAGGACTGAAACTCTAACTTTCTATGATTTGAACCTGTGCTGTGAGTCCAGTTTTAGTTTGCGATGCTTCACTTCAGGTTTACTTTATACTTTGGACCTTCTTATTGACGATGAAACACAGAAATAGAATCCGAATTTAATACAAAAGGCACAATGCCGACTTAAATACAAGAGGACTGAAACTCTAACTTTCTATGATTTGAACCTCTGCTGTGAGTCCAGTTTTAGTTTCCGATGCTTCACTTCAGGTTTACTGTATCCCTTGTACCTTCTTATTGACGATGAAACACAGAAATTGCATCCGAATTCAATACAAAAGGCACAATGCCGACTTAAGTACAAGAGGACTGAAACTCTAACTTTCTATGATTTGAACCTCTGCTGTGAGTCCAGTATTAGTTTCCGATGCTTCACTTCAGGTTTACTGTATCCCTTGGACCTTCTTATTGACGATGAAACACAGAAATTGCATTCGAATTTAATACAAAAGGCACAATGCCGACTTACGTACAAGAGGACTGAAACTCTAACTTTCTTTGATTTGAACCTCTGCTGTGAGTCCAGTTTTAGTTTCCGATGCTTAACTTCAGGTTTACTGTATCCCTTGGACCTTCCTATTGACGATGAAACACAGAAATTGCATCCGAATTTAATACAAAAGGCACAATGCCGACTTAAGTACAAGAGGACTGAAACTCTAACTTTCTATGATTTGAACCACTCCTGTGAGTCCAGTTTTAGATTCCGATGCTTAACTTCTGGTTTACTGTATCCCTTGGACCTTCTTATTGACGATGAAACACAGAAATTGCATCCGAATTTAATACAAAAGGCACAATGCCGACTTAAGTACAACAGTACTGTAACTCTAACTTTCTATGACTTGAACCTCTGCTCTGAGTCCAGTTTTAGTTTCCGCTGCTTCACTTCAGGTTTACTGTATTTTTGGACCTTGTTATTGACGATGAAACACAGAAATTGCATCCGAATTTAATACAAAAGGCACAATGCCGACTTAAGTACAAGTGGACTGAAACTCTAACTTTCTATGATTTGAACCTCTGCTGTGGGTCCAGTTTTAGTTTCCGATGCTTCACTTCATGTTTACTGTATCCCTTGGACCTTCCTATTGACGATGAAACACAGAAATTGCATCCGAATTTAATACAAAAGTCACAATGCCGACTTAAGTACAAGAGGACTGAAACTCTAACTTTCTATGATTTGAACCTCTGCTGTGAGTTCAGTTTTAGTTTCCGATGCTTCACTTCAGGTTAACTGTGTCCCTTGGACCTTCTTATTGACGATGAAACACAGAAATTTCATCCGAATTTAATACAAAAGGAACAATGCCGACTTAAGTACAAGAGGACTGATACTCTAACTTTCGATGATTTGAACCTCTCCTGTGAGTCCAGTTTTAGATTCCGATGCTTCACTTCAGGTTTACTGTATCCCATGGACCCTCTTATTGACGATGCAACACAGCATTGCATCCGAATTTAATACAAAAGGCACAATGCCGACTTTTGTACAAGAGGACTGAAACTCTAACTTTTTTTGATTTGAACCTCTGCTGTGAGTCCAGTTTTAGTTTCCGATGCTTCACTTCAGGTATACTGTATCCCTTGGACCTTCTTATTGACGATGAAACATAGAAATTGCATCCGAAGTTAATACAAAAGACACAATGCCGACTTGAGTAGAAGAGGACTGAAACTCTAACTTTCTATGATTTGAAACTCTGCTGTGAGTCCAGTTTTATTTTCCGATGCTTCACTTCAGGTTTACTGTATCCCTTGGACCTTCTTATTGACGATGAAACACAGAAATTGCATCCGAAATTAATAAAAAACGCACAATGCCGACTTAAGTACAAGAGGACTGATACTCTAACTTTCTATGATTTGAACCCCTCCTGTGAGTCCAGTTTTAGATTCCGATGCTTAACTTCAGGTTTACTGTATCCCTTGGACCTTCTTATTGACGATGAAACACAGAATTTGCATCCGAATTTAATACAAAAGGCACAATGCCGACTTAAGTACAAGAGGACTGAAACTCTAACTTTCTATGATTTGAACCTCTGCTGTGAGTCCAGTTTTAGATTCCGATGCTTAACTTCAGGTTTACTGTATCCCTTGGACTTTCTTCTAGACGATGAAACACAGAAATTGCATCCGAATTTAATACAAAAGGCACAATGCCGACTTAAGTGCAAGAGGACTGAATCTCTAACTTTCTATGATTTGAACCTCTGCTGTGAGTCCAGTTTTAGTTTCCGATGCTTCACTTAAGGTTTACTGTATCCCTTGGACCATTTTATTGACGATGAAACACAGATATTGCATTCGAATTTAATACAAAAGGCACAGTGCCGACTTACGTACAAGAGGACTGAAACTCTAACTTTCTATGATTTGAACCTGTGCTGTGAGTCCAGTTTTAGTTTGCGATGCTTCACTTCAGGTTTACTGTATCCCTTGGACCTTCTTATTGACGATGAAACACAGAAATAGCATCCGAATTTAATACAAAAGGCACAATGCCGACTTAAGTACAAGAGGACTGAAACTCTAACTTTCTATGATTTGAACTACTGCTGTGAGTCCAGTTTTAGTTTCCGATGCTTCACTTCAGGTTTACTGTATCCCTTGTACCTTCTTATTGACGATGAAACACAGAAATTGCATCCGAATTCAATACAAAAGGCACAATGCCGACTTAAGTACAAGAGGACTGAAACTCTAACTTTCTATGATTTGAACCTCTGCTGTGAGTCCAGTATTAGTTTCCGATGCTTCACTTCAGGTTTACTGTATCCCTTGGACCTTCTTATTGACGATGAAACACAGAAATTGCATTCGAATTTATAACAAAGGGCACAATGCCGACTTACGTACAAGAGGACTGAAACTCTAACTTTCTATGATTTGAACCTCTGCATGAGTCCAGTTTTAGTTTCCGATGCTTAACTTCAGGTTTACTGTATCCCTTGGACCTTCTTATTGACGATGAAACACAGAAATTGCATCCGAATTTAATACAAAAGGCACAATGCCGACTTAAGTACAAGAGGACTGAAACTCTAACTTTCTATGATTTGAACCACTCCTGTGAGTCCAGTTTTAGATTCCGATGCTTAACTTCTGGTTTACTGTATCCCTTGGACCTTCTTATTGACGATGAAACACAGAAATTGCATCCGAATTTAATACAAAAGGCACAATGCCGACTTAAGTACAACAGTACTGAAACTCTAACTTTCTATGATTTGAACCTCTGCTCTGAGGTCAGTTTTAGTTTCCGATGCTTCACTTCAGGTTTACTGTATTTTTGGACCTTCTTATTGACGATGAAACACAGAAATTGCATCCGAATTTAATACAAAAGGCACAATGCCGACTTAAGTACAAGTGGACTGAAACTCTAACTTTCCATGATTTGAACCTCTGCTGTGAGTCCAGTTTTAGTTTCCGAAGCTTCACTTCAGGTTTACTGTATCCCTTCGACCTTCTTATTGACGATGAAACACAGAAATTGCATCCGAATTTAATACAAAGGGCACAATGCCGACTTAAGTACAAGAGGACTGAAACTCTAACTTTCTATGATTTAAACCTCTGCTGTGGGTCCAGTTTTAGTTTGCGATGCTTCACTTCATGTTTACTGTATCCCTTGGACCTTCCTATTGACGATGAAACACAGAAATTGCATCCGAATTTAATAAAAAAGGCACAAAGCCAACTTAAGTACAAGAGGACTGATACTCTAACTTTCTATGATTTGAACCCCTCCTGTGAGTCCAGTTTTAGTTTCCGATGCTTCACTTCAGGTTTACTGTATCCCTTGGACCTTCTTATTGACGATGTTACACAGAAATTGCATCCGAATATAATAAAAAAGGCACAATGCCGACTTAAGTACAAGAGGACTGATACTCTAACTTTCTATGATTTGAACCCCTCCTGTGAGTCGAGTTTTAGATTCCGATGCTTAACCTCTTGTTTACTGTATCCCTTGGACTTTCTTATTGACGATGAAACACAGAAATTGCATCCGAATTTAATACAAAAGGCACAATGCCGACTTAAGTAAAAGAGGACTGATACTCTAACTTTCTATTATTTGAACCTCTCTTGTGAGTCCAGTTTTAGATTCCGATGTTTCACTTCAGGTTTACTGTATCCCTTGGAGCTTCTTATTGACGATGAAACACAGAATGTGCATCGGAATTTAATACAAAAGGCACAATGCCGACTTACGTACAAGAGGACTGAAACTCTAACTTTCTATGATTTGAACCTCTGCTGTGAGTCCAGTTTTAGTTTCCGATGCTTAACTTCAGGTTTACCGTATCCCATGGACCTTCTTATTGACGATGAAACACAGAAATTGCATCCGAATTTAATACAAACGGCACAATGCCGACTTAAGTACAAGAGGACTGAAACTCTAACTTTCTATGATTTGAAGCTCTGCTGTGAGTCCAGTTTTAGTTTCCGATGCTTCACTTCAGGTTTACTGTATCATTTGGACCTTCTTATTGACGATGAAACACAGAAATTGCATCCGAATTTAATACAAAAGGCAAATTGCTGACTTAAGTATAAGAGGACTGAAACTCTCACTTTCTATGATTTGAACCTCTGCTGTGAGTCCAGTTTTAGTTTCCAATGCTTAACTTCAGGTTTACTGTATCCTTTGGACCTTCTTATTGACGATGAAACACAGAATTTGCATCCGAATTTAATAGAAAAGGCACAATGCCGACTTAAGTACAAGAGGACTGATACTCTAACTTTCTGTGATTTGAACCTCTCCAGTGAGTCCAGTTTTAGTTTCCGAAGCTTCTCTTCAGGTTTACTGTATCCCTGGGACCTTCTTATTGACGATGAAAGACAGAAATTGCATCTGACTTTAATAAAAAAGGCACAATGCCGACTTAAGTACAAGAGGACAGATACTCTAACTTTCTATGATTTGAACCCCTCCTGTGAGGCCAGTTTTAGATTCCGATGCTTAACTTCAGGTTTACTGTATCCCAAGGACCTTCTTATTGAAGATGAAACATAGAAATTGCATCCGAATTTGATATAAAAGGCACAATGCCGACTTAAGTACAAGAGGACTGAAACTCTAACTTTCTATGATTTGAACCCCTCCTGTGAGTCCAGTTTTAGATTCCGATGTTTCACTTCAGGTTCACTGTATCCCTTGGAGCTTCTTATTGACGATGAAACACAGAATGTGCATCGGAATGTAATACAAAAGGCACAATGCCGACTTACGTACAAGAGGACTGAAACTCTAACTTTCTATGATTTGAACCTCTGCTGTGAGTCCAGTTTTAGTTTGCGATGCTTAACTTCAGGTTTACCGTATCCCTTGGAGCTTCTTATTGACGATGAAACACAGAATGTGCATCGGAATGTAATACAAAAGGCACAATGCCGACTTACGTACAAGAGGACTGAAACTCTAACTTTCTATGATTTGAACCTCTGCTGTGAGTCCAGTTTTAGTTTCCGATGCTTAACTTCAGGTTTACCGTATCCCTTGGACCTTCTTATTGACGATGAAACACAGAAATTGCATCCGAATTTAATACAAAAGGCACAATGCCGACTTAAGTACAAGAGGACTGAAACTCTAACTTTCTATGATTTGTAGCTCTGCTGTGAGTCCAGTTTTAGTTTCCGATGCTTCACTTCAGGTTTACTGTATCAATTGGACCTTCTTATCGACGATGAAACACAGAAATTGCATCCGAATTTAATACAAAAAGCAAATTGCTGACTTAAGTACAAGAGGACTGAAACTCTCACTTTCTATGATTTGAACCTCTGCTGTGAGTCCAGTTTTAGTTTCCGATGCTTAACTTCAGGTTTACTGTATCCCTTGGACCTTCTTATTGACGATGAAACACAGAATTTCCATCCGAATTTAATAGAAAAGGCACAATGCCGACTTAAGTACAATAGGACTGATACTCTAACTTTCTGTGATTTGAACCTCTCCTGTGAGTCCAGTTTTAGATTCCAAAGCTTCACTTCGGTTTTACTGTATCCCTTGGACCCTCGTATTGACGATGAAACACAGAAATTGCATCCAATGTAATACAAAAGGCACAATGCCGACTTACGTACAAGAGGACTGAAACTCTAACTTTCTATGATTTGAACCTCTGCTGTGAGTCCAGTTTTAGTTTCCGTTGGTTAACTTCAGGTTTACTGTATACCTTGGACCTTCTTATTGACGATGAAACACAGAAATTGCATCCGAATTTAATACAAAAGGCACAATGCCGAGTTAAGTACAAGAGGACTGAAACTCTAACTTCCTATGATTTGAACCTCTGCTGTGAGTCCAGTTTTAGTTTCCGATGATTCACTTCAGGTTTACTGTGTCCCTTGGACCTTCTTATTGACAATGAAACACAGAAATTGCGTCCGAATTTAATAAGAAAGGCACAATGCCGACTTAAGTACAAGAGGACTGAAACTCTAACTTTCTATGATTTGAACCTCTGCTGTGAGTCCAGTTTTAGTTTCCGAAGCTTCACTTCAGGTTTACTGTATCCCTGGGACCTTCCTATTGACGATGAAAGACAGAAATTGCATCTTACTTTAATAAAAGAGGTACAATGCCGACTTAAGTACAAGAGGACTGATACTCTAACTTTCTGTGATTTGAGCCTCTCCTGTGAGTCCAGTTTTAGTTTCCGAAGCTTCCCTTCAGGTTTACTGTATCCCTGGGACATTCTTATTGAAGATGAAACATAGAAATTGCATCCGAATTTAATATAAAAGGCACAATGCCGACTTAAGTACAAGAGGACTGATACTCTAACTTTCTATGATTTGAACCCCTCCTGCGAGTCCAGTTTCAAATTCCGATGCTTAACTTCAGGTTTACTGTATCCCTTGGACCTTCTTATTGACGATGAAACACAGAAATTGCATCCGAATTTAATAAAAACGACACAATGCCGACTTAAGTACAAGAGGACTGATACTCTAACTTTCTATGATTTGAACCCCTCCTGTGTGTCCAGTTTTAGTTTCCGATGCTTAACTTCAGGTTTACTGTATCCCTTAGACCTTCTTACTGACGATGAAACACAGAAATTGCATCCGAATTTAATAAAGAAGGCACAATGCCGACTTAAGTACAAGAGGACTGATACTCTAACTTTCTATGATTTGAACCCCTCCTGTGAGTCCAGTTATAGATTCCGATGCTTAACTTCTGGTTTACTGTATCCCTTGGACGTTCTTATTGACGATGAAACACAGAAATTGCATCTGAATTTAATACAAAAGGCACAATGCCGACTTAAGTACAAGAGGACTGAAACTCTAACATTCTATGATTTGAACCTCTGCTGTGAGTCCAGTTTTAGTTTCCGATGCTTCACTTCAGGTTTACTGTATCCCTTGGACCTTCTTATTGACGATGAAACACAGAAATTGCATCCCAATTTACTACAAAAGGCACTATGCCGACTTAAGTACAAGAGGACTGAAACTCTAACTTTCTATGATTTAAACCTCTGCTGTGGGTCCAGTTTTAGTTTCCGATGCTTCACTTCATGATTACTGTATTCCTTGGACCTTCCTATTGACGATGAAACACAGAAATTGCAATCGAATTTAATAAAAAAGGCACAATGCTAACTTAAGTACTAGAGGACTGATACTCTAACTTTCTATGATTTTAACTCCTCCTGTGAGTCCAGTTTTAGTTTCCGATGCTTAACTTCAGTTTTACTGTATCCCTTAGACCTTCTTATTGACGATGAAACACAGAAATTGCATCCGAATTTAATAAAAAAGGCACAATGCCGACTTAAGTACAAGAGGACTGATACTCTAACTTTCTATGATTTGAACCCCTTCTGTGAGTCCAGTTTTAGATTCCGATGCTAAACCTCTGGTTTACTGTATCCCTTGGAATTTCTTATTGACGATGAAACACAGAAATTGCATCCGAATTTAATACATAAGGCACAATGCCGACTTAAGTAAAAGAGGACTGATACTCTAACTTCCTATGATTTGAACCTCTCCTGTGAGTCCAGTTTTAGATTCCGATGTTTCACTTCAGGTTTACTGTATCCCTTGGAGCTTCTTATTGACGATGAAACCCAGAATGTGCATCGGAATTTAATACAAAAGGCATAATGCCACATACGTACAAGAGGACTGAAACTCTAACTTTCTATGATTTGAACCTCTGCTGTGAGTCCAGTTTTTGTTTCTGATGCTTAACTTCAGGTTTACCGTATCCCTTGGACCTTCTTATTGACGATGAAACACAGAAATTGCATCCGAATTTAATACAAAAGGCACAATGCCGACTTAAGTACAAGAGGACTGAAACTCTAACTTTCTATGATTTGAAGCTCTGCTGTGAGTCCAGTTTTAGTTTCCGATGCTCAACTTCAGGTTTACTGTATCCCTTGGACCTTCTTATTGACGATGAAACACAGAATTTCCATCCGAATTTAATAGAAAAGGCACAATGCCGACTTAAGTACAAGAGGACTGATACTCTAACTTTCTGTGATTTGAACCTCTCCTGTGGGTCCAGTTTTAGATTCCGATGCTTCACTTCGGTTTTACTGTATCCCTTGGACCCTCGTATTGACGATGAAACACAGAAATTGCATCCGAATGTAATACAAAAGGCACAATGCCGACTTACGTATAAGAGGACTGAAACTCTAACTTTCTATGATTTGAACCTCTGCTGTGAGTCCAGTTTTAGTTTCCGATGCTTAACTTAAGGTTTACTGTATCCCTTGGACCTTCTTATTGACGATGAAACACAGAAATTGCATCCGAATTTAATACAAAAGGCACAATGCCGACTTAAGTACAAGAGGACTGAAACTCTAACTTTCTATGATTTGAACCTCTGCTGTGAGTCCAGTTTTAGTTTCCAATGCTTCACTTCAGGTTTACTGTGTCCCTTGGACTTTCTTATTGACGATGAAACAAAGAAATTGCGTCCGAATTTAATAAGAAAGGCACAATGCCGACTTAAGTACAAGAGGACTGAAACTCTAACTTTCTGTGATTTGAACCTCTGCTGTGAGTCCAGTTTTAGTTTCCGAAGCTTCACTTCAGGTTTACTGTATCCCTGGGACCTTCTTATTGACGATGAAAGACAGAAATTGCATCTGACTTTAATAAAAGAGGCACAATGCCGACTTAAGTACAAGTGGACAGATACTCTAACTTTCTATGATTTGAACCCCTCCTGTGAGGCCAGTTTTAGATTCCGATGCTTAACTTTAGGTTTACTATATCCCATGGACCTTCTTATTGAAGATGAAACATAGCAATTGCATCCGAATTTAATATAAAAGGCACAATGCCGACATAAGTACAAGAGGACTGATACTCTAACTTTCTATGATTTGAACCCCTCCTGTGAGTCCAGTGTTAAAATCCGATGCTTAACTTCAGGTTTACTGTATCCCTTGGACCTTCTAATTGACGATGAAACACAGAAATTGCATCCGAATTTAATACAAAATGCACAATGCCGACCTGAGTACAAGAGGACTGAAACTCCAACTTTCTATGATTTAAACCTCTGCTGTGGGTCCAGTTTTAGTTTCCAATGCTTCACATCATGTTTACTGTATCCCTTGGACCTTATTATTGACGATGAAACACAGAAATTGCATCCGAATTTAATAAAAAAGGGCACAATGCCAACTTAAGTACAAGAGGACTGATACTCTTACTTTCTGTGATTTGAACCCCTCCTGTGAGTCCAGTTTTAGTTTCCGATGCTTCACTTCAGGTTTACTGTATCCCTTGGACCATCTTATTGACGATGAAACACAGAAATTGCATCCGAATTTAATAAAAAAGGCACAATGCCGACATAAGTACAAGAGGACTGATACTCTAACTTTCTATGATTTGAACCCCTCATGTGAGTCCAGTTTTAGATTCCGCTGCTTAACCTCTGGTTTACTGTATCCCTTGGACCTTCTTAATCACGATGAAACACTGAAATTGCATCCGAATTTAATACAAAAGGCACAATGGCGACTTAAGTAAAAGAGGACTGATACTCTAACTTTCTATGATTTGAACCTCTCCTGTGAGCCCAGTTTTAGATTCCGATGCTTCACTTCAGGTTTACTGTATCAATTAGACCTTCTTATTGACGATGAAACACAGAAATTGCATCCGAATTTAATACAAAACATTAATTGCTGACTTAAGTACAAGAGGACTGAAACTCTCTCTTTCTATGATTTGAATCTCTGCTGTGAGTCCAGTTTTAGTTTACGATGCTTAACTTCAGGTTTACTGTATACCTTGGACTTTCTTATTGACGATGAAACACAGAATTTGCATCCTAATTTAATAGAAAAACCACAATGCCGACTTAAGTACAAGAGGACTGATACTCTCACTTTCTGTGATTTGAACCTCTCCTGTGAGTCCAGTTTAAGATTCCGATGCTTCACTTCGGGTTTACTGTATCCCTTGGACCCTCGTATTGACGATGAAACACAGAAATTGCATCCGAACTTAATACAAAAGGCACAATGCCGGCTTAAGTGCAAGAGGACTGAATCTCTAACTTTCTATGATTTGAACCTCTGCTGTGAGTCCAGTTCTAGTTTCCGATGCTTCACTTAGGGTTTACTGTATCCCTTGGACCTTCTTATTGACGATGAAACACAGAAATTGCATTCGAATTTAATACAAAAGGCACAATGCCGACTTACGCACAAGAGGACTGAAACTCTAACTTTCTATGATTTGAACCTCTGCTGTGAGTCCAGTTTTAGTTTCCGATGCTTAACTTCAGGTTTACTGTATCCCTTGGACCTTCTTATTGACGATGAAACACAGAAATTGCATCCGAATTTAATACAAAAGGCACAATGCCGACTTAAGTACAAGAGGACTGAAACTCTAACTTTCTATGATTTGAACCTCTGCTGTGAGTCTAGTTTAGTTTCCGATGCTTCACTTCAGGTTTACTGTGTCCCTTCGACCTTCTTATTGACGATGAAACACAGAAATTGCATCCGAATTTAATAAGAAAGGCACAATGCCGACTTAAGTACAAGATTACTGAAACTCTAACTTACTATGATTTGAACCTCTGCTGTGAGTCCAGTTTTAGTTTCCGATGCTTCACCCCAGGTTTACTGTATCCCTGGGACCTTCTTATTGACGATGAAAGACAGAAATTGCAACTGACTTTAATAAAAAAGGCACAATGCCGGCTTAAGTACAAGAGGACAGATACTCTAACTTTCTATGATTTGAACCACTCCTGTGAGGTCAGTTTTAGATTCCGATGCTTCACTTCAGGTTTACTGTATCCCTTGGACCTTCTTGTTGAAGAGGAAACATAGAAATTGCATCCGAATTTAATATACAAGGCACAATGCCGACTTAAGTACATGAGGACTGATACTCTAACTTTCTATGATTTGAACCCCTCCAGTGAGTCCAGTTTTAAATTCCGATGCTTAACTTCAGGTTTACTGTATCCCTTGGACCTTCTTATTGACGATGAAACACAGAAATTGCATCCGAATTTAATAAAAACGACACAATGCCGACTTACGTACAAGTGGACTGATACTCTAACTTTCTATGATTTGAACACCTCCTGTGAGCCAAGTTTTACTTTCCGATGCTTCACTTCAGGTTTACTGTATCCCTTAGACCTTCTTACTGACGATGAAACACAGAAATTGCATCCGAATTTAATAAAAAAGGAACAATGCCGACTTAAGTACAAGAGGACTGATACACTAACTTTCTATGATTTCAACCCCTCCTGTGAGTCCAGTTATAGATTCCGATGCTTAACTTCTGGTTTACTGTATCCCTTGGACCTTCTTATTGACGATGAAACACAATTATTGCATCCGAATTTAATAGAAAAGGCACAATGCCGACTTAAGTACAAGAGGACTGATACTCTAACTTTCGATGATTTGAACCTCTCCTGTGAGTCCAGTTTTAGATTCCGATGCTTCACTTCTGGTTTACTGTATCCCTTGGTCCCTCTTATTGACGATGAAACACAGAAATTGCATCCGAATTTAATACAAAAGGCACAATGCCGACATAAGTACAAGAGGAATGAAACTCTAACTTTCTATGATTTGAACCTCTGCTGTGAGTCCAGTTTTAGTTTCCAATGCTTCACTTCAGGTATACTGTATCCCTTGGACCTTCTTATTGACGATGAAACATAGAAATTGCATCCGAATTTAATACAAAATGCACAATGCCGACTTACGCACAAGAGGAGTGATACTCTAACTTTCTATGATTTGAACCCCTCCTGTGAGTCCAGTTTTAGATTCCGATGCTTATCTTCTGGTTTACTGTATCCCTTGGACCTTCTTATTAACGATGAAACACAGAAATTCCATCCGAATTTAATACAAAAGACACAATGCCGACTTAAGTACAAGAGTACTGAAACTCTAACTTTCTATGATTTGAACCTCTGCTGTGAGTCCAGTTTTGGTTTCCGATGCTTCACTTCAGGTTTACTGTATTCCTTGGACCTTCTTATTGACGATGAAACACAGAAATTGCATCCGAATTTAATAAAAAAGTCACAATGCCAACTTAAGTACAAGAGGACTGATACTCTAACTTTCTATGATTTGAACCCCTCCTGTGAGTCCAGTTTTAGTTTCCGATGCTTCACTTCAGGTTTACTGTATCCCTTGGACCTTCTTATTGACGATGAAACACAGAAATTGCATCCGAATTTAATAAAAAAGGCACAATGCCGACTTAAGTACAAGAGGACTGATACTCTAACTTTCTATGATTTGAACCCCTCCTGTGAGTCCAGTTTTAGATTCCGATGCTTAACCTCTGGTTTACTGTATCCCTTGGACCTTCTTATTGACGATGAAACACAGAAATTGCATCCGAATTTAATACAAAAGGCACAATGCCGACTTAAGTAAAAGAGGACTGATACTCTAACTTTCTATGATTTTAACATCTCCTGTGAGCCCAGTTTTAGATTCCGATGCTTCACTTCGGTTTTATTGTATCCCTTGGACCCTCTTATTGACAATGAAACACAGAAATTGCATCCGAATTTAATACAAAAGGCACAATGCCGACTTAAGTACATGAGGACTGAAACTCTAACTTTCCATGATTTGAACCTCTGCTGTGAGACCAGTTTTAGTTTCCGATGCTTCACTTCAGGTTTACTGTATCCCTTGGACCTTCTTATTGACGATGAAACACAGAATGTGCATCCGAATTTAATACAAAAGGCACAATGCCGACTTACGTACAAGAGGACTGAAACTCTAACTTTCTATGATTTAAACCTCTGCTGTGAGTCCAGTTTTAGTTTCCGATGCTTAACTTCAGGTTTACTGTATCCCTTGGACCTTCTTATAGACGATGACACACAGAAATTGCATCCTAATTTAATACAAAAGGCACAATGGCGACTTAAGCACCAGAGGACTGAAACTCTAACTTTCTATGTTTAGAACCTCTGCTGTGAGTCCAGTTTTAGTTTCCGATGCTTCACTTCAGGTTTACTGTATCCCTTGGACCTTCTTATTGAAGATGAAACACAGAAATTGCATTCGAATATAATACAAAAGGCACATTGCCGACTTACGTACAAGAGGACTGAAACTCTAACTTTCTATGATTTGAACCTCTGCTGTGAGTCCAGTTTTAGTTTCCGATGCTTAACTTCAGGTCTACTGAATCCCTTGGACCTTCGTATTGACGATGAAACACAGAATTTGCATCCGAATTTAATAGAAAAGGCACAATGCCGACTTACGTACAAGAGGACTGAAACTCTAACTTTTTACGATTAGAACCTCTGCTGTGAGTCCAGTTTTAATTTCCGATGCTAAACTTCAGGTTTACTGTATCCCTTGGACCTTCTTATTGACGATGAAACACAGAAATAGCATCCGAATTTAATACAAAAGGCACAATGCCGACTTAAGTACAAGAGGACTGAAACTCTATGATTTGAACCCCTCCTGTGAGTCCAACTTTAGATTCCGATGCTTAACTTCTGGTTTACTGTATCCCTTGGACCTTCTTATTGACGATGAAACACAGAAATTGCATCCGAATTTAATACTAAAGGCACAATGCTGACTTAAGTACAAGAGGACTGAAACTCTAACTTTCTATGATTTGAACCTCTGCTGTGAGTCCAGTTTTAGTTTCCGATGCTTCACTTTAGGTTTACTGTATACCTTGGACCTTCTTATTGACGATGAAACACAGAAATTGCATCCGAATTAAATACAAAAGGCACAATGCCGACTTAAGTACAAGAGGACTGAAACTCTAACTTTCTATGATTTGAACCTCTGCTGTCAGTCCAGTTTTACATTCCGATGCTACACTTCGGGTTTACTGTATCACTTGGAACTTCTTATTGACGATGAAACACAGAATGTGCATCCGAATTTAATACAAAAGGCACAATGCCGACTTACGTACAAGAGGACTGAAACTCTAACTTTCTACGATTTGAACCTCTGCTGTGAGTCCAGTTTTAGTTTCCGATGCTTAACGTCAGGTTTACTGTATCCCTTGGACCTTCTTATTGACGATGTAACACAGAAATTGCATCCGAATTTAATACAAAAGGCACAATGGCGGCTTAAGTACCAGAGGACTGAAACTCTAACTTTCTATGTTTTGAACCTCTGCTGTGAGTCCAGTTTTAGTTTCCGATGCTTCACTTCAGGTTTACTGTATCCCTTGTACCTTCTTATTGACGATGAAACACAAAAATTGCAACCGAATTCAATACAAAAGGCACAATGCCGACTTACGTACAAGAGGACTGAAACTCTAACTTTCTATGATTTGAACCTCTGCTGTGAGTCCAGTTTTAGTTTCCGAAGCTTAACTTCAGGTTTACTGAATCCCTTGGACCTTCTTATTGAGGATGAAACACAGAAATTGCATCCGAATTTAATACAAAAGGCACAATGCAGACTTAAGTACAAGAGGACTGAAAATCTAACTTTCTATGATTTGAACCTCTGCTGTGAGTCCAGTTTTAGTTTCCGATGCTTCACTTTAGGTTTACTGTATACCTTGGACCTTCTTATTGACGATGAAACACAGAAATTGCATCCGAATTTAATACAAAAGGCACAATGCCGACTTAAGTACAAGAGGACTGAAACTCTCACTTTCTATGATTTGAACCTCTGCTGTGAGTCCAGTTTTAGTTTCCGATGCTTCACTTCAGGTTTACTGTATCCCTTGGACCTTCTTATTGAAGATGAAACATAGAATTTGCATCCGAATTAAATACAAAAGGTACAATGCCGACTTAAGTACAAGAGGACAGAAACTCTAACTTTCTATGATTTGAACCTCTGCTGTGAGTCCAGTTTTAGTTTCCGATGCTTTACTTCAGGTTTAATGTCTCCTTTGTACCTTCTTATTGACGATGAAACACAGAAATTGCATCCGAATTCAATACAAAAGGCACAATGCCGACTTAAGTACAAGAGGACTGAGACTCTAACTTTCTATGATTTGAACCTCTGCTGTGAGTCCAGTTTTAGTTTCCGATGCTTCACTTCAGGTTTACTGTATCCCTTGGACCTTCTTATTGACGATGAAACACAGAAATTGCATTCGAATTTAATACAAAAGGCACAATGCCGACTTACGTACAAGAGGACTGAATCTCTAACTTTCTATGATTTGAACCTCTGCTGTGAGTCCAGTTTTAGTTTCCGATGCTTCACTTAATGTTTACTGTATCCCTTGGACCTTCTTATTGACGATGAAACACAGAAATTGCATTCGAATTTAATACAAAAGGCACAATGCCGACTTACGTACAAGAGGACTGAAACTCTAACTTTCTATGATTTGAACCTCTGCTGTGAGTCCAGTTTTAGTTTCCGATGCTTAACTTCAGGTTTACTGTATCCCTTGGACTTTCTTATAGACGATGAAACACAGAAATTGCATCCGAATTTAATACAAAAGGCACAATGCCGACTTAAGTACAAGAGGACTGATACTCTAGCTTTCTATGATTTGAACCCCTCCTGTGAGTCCAGTTTTAGATTCCGATGCTTAACTTCTGGTTTACTGTATCCCTTGGACCCTCGTATTGACGATGAAACACAGAAATTGCATCCGAATTTAATACAAAAGGCACAATGCCGACTTAAGTACAAGAGGACTGAAACTCTAACTTTCTATGATTTGAACCTCTGCTGTGAGTCCAGTTTCAGTTTCCGATGCTTCACTTCAGGTTTACTGTATACCTTGGACCTTCTTATTGACGATGAAACACAGAAATTGCATCTGAATTTAATAAAAAAGGCACAATGACGACTTAAGTACAAGAGGACTGAAACTCTCACTTTCTATGATTTGAACCTCTGCTGTGAGTCCAGTTTTAGTTTCCGATGCTTCACTTCAGGTTTACTGTATCCCTTGGACCTTCTTAATGAAGACGAAACATAGAAATTGCATCCGAATTTAATACAAAAGGCACAATGCCGACTTAAGTACAAGAGGACTGAAACTCTAACTTTCTATGATTTGAACCTCTGCTGTGAGTCCAGTTTTAGTTTCCGACGCTTCACTTCAGGTTTACTGTATCCCTTGTACCTTCTTATTGTCGATGAAACACAGAAATTGCATCCGAATTCAATACAAAAGGCACATTGCCGACTTAAGTACAAGAGGACTGAGACTCTAACTTTCTATGATTTGAACCTGTGCTGTGAGTCCAGTTTTAGATTCCGATGCTTCAATTCAGGTTTACTGTATCCCTTGGACCTTCTTATTGGCGATGAAGCACAGAAATTGCATCCGAATTTAGTACAAAAGACACAATGCCGACATTAGTACAAGAGGACAGAAACTCTAACTATCTATGATTTGAACATCTGCTGTGAGTCCAGTTTTAGTTTCCGATGCTTCACTTCAGGTTTACTGTATCCCTTGGACCTTCTTAAAGAAGATGAAACATAGAAATTGCATCCGAATTTAATACAAAAGGCACAATGCTGACTTAAGTACAAGAGGACTGAAACTCTAACTTTCTATGATTTGAACCTCTGCTGTGAGTCCAGTTTTAGTTTCCGATGCTTCACTTCAGGTTTACTGTGTCCCTTGTACCTTCTTATTGTCGATGAAACACAGAAATTGCATCCGAATTCAATACAAAAGGCACAATGCCGACTTAAGTACAAGAGGACTGAGACTCTAACTTTCTATGATTTGAACCTCTGCTGTGAGTCCAGTTTTAGTTTCCGATGCTTCACTTCAGGTTTACTGTATCCCTTGGACCTTCTTATTGACGATGAAACACAGAAATTGCATCCGAATTTAATACAAAAGGCACAATGCCGACTTAAGTAAAAGAGGACTAATACTCTAACTTTCTATGATTTTAACATCTCCTGTGAGCCCAGTTTTAGATTCCGATGCTTCACTTCGGTTTTATTGTATCCCTGGGACCCTCTTATTGACAATGAAACACAGAAATTGCATCCGAATTTAATACAAAAGGCACAATGCCGACTTAAGTACATGAGGACTGAAACTCTAACTTTCCATGATTTGAACCTCTGCTGTGAGACCAGTTTTAGTTTCCGATGCTTCACTTCAGGTTTACTGTATCCCTTGGACCTTCTTATTGACGATGAAACACAGAATGTGCATCCGAATTTAATACAAAAGGCACAATGCCGACTTACGTACAAGAGGACTGAAACTCTAACTTTCTATGATTTAAACCTCTGCTGTGAGTCCAGTTTTAGTTTCCGATGCTTAACTTCAGGTTTACTGTATCCCTTGGACCTTCTTATAGACGATGACACACAGAAATTGCATCCTAATTTAATACAAAAGGCACAATGGCGACTTAAGCACCAGAGGACTGAAACTCTAACTTTCTATGTTTTGAACCTCTGCTGTGAGTCCAGTTTTAGTTTCCGATGCTTCACTTCAGGTTTACTGTATCCCTTGTACCTTCTTATTGACGATGAAACACAGAAATTGCATCCGAATTCAATACAAAAGGCACAATGCCGACTTAAGTACAAGAGGACTGAAACTCTAACTTTCTATGATTTGACCCTCTGCTGTGAGTCCAGTTTTAGTTTCCGATGCTTCACTTCAGGTTTACTGTATCCCTTGGACCTTCTTATTGAAGATGAAACACAGAAATTGCATTCGAATTTAATACAAAAGGCACATTGCCGACTTACGTACAAGAGGACTGAAACTCTAACTTTCTATGATTTGAACCTCTGCTGTGAGTCCAGTTTTAGTTTCCGATGCTTAACTTCAGGTCTACTGAATCCCTTGGACCTTCGTATTGACGATGAAACACAGAATTTGCATCCGAATTTAATAGAAAAGGCACAATGCCGACTTAAGTACAAGAGGACTGAAAATCTAATTTTCTATGATTTGAACCTCTGCTGTGAGTCCAGTTTTAGTTTCCGATGCTTCACTTTAGGTTTACTGTATACCTTGGACCTTCTTATTGACGATGAAACACAGAAATTGCATCCGAATTTAATACAAAAGGCACAATGCCGACTTAAGTACAAGAGGACTGAAACTCTCACTTTCTATGATTTGAACCTCTGCTGTGAGTCCAGTTTTAGTTTCCGATGCTTCACTTCAGGTTTACTGTATCCCTTGGACCTTCTTATTGAAGATGAAACATAGAATTTGCATCCGAATTAAATACAAAAGGCACAATGCCGACTTAAGTACAAGAGGACAGAAACTCTAACTTTCTATGATTTGAACCTCTGCTGTGAGTCCAGTTTTAGTTTCCGATGCTTCACTTCAGGTTTAATGTCTCCTTTGTACCTTCTTATTGACGATGAAACACAGAAATTGCATCCGAATTCAATACAAAAGGCACAATGCCGACTTAAGTACAAGAGGACTGAGACTCTAACTTTCTATGATTTGAACCTCTGCTGTGAGTCCAGTTTTAGTTTCCGATGCTTCACTTCAGGTTTACTGTATCCCTTGGACCTTCTTATTGACGATGAAACACAGAAATTGCATTCGAATTTAATACAAAAGGCACAATGCCGACTTACGTACAAGAGGACTGAATCTCTAACTTTCTATGATTTGAACCTCTGCTGTGAGTCCAGTTTTAGTTTCCGATGCTTCACTTAATGTTTACTGTATCCCTTGGACCTTCTTATTGACGATGAAACACAGAAATTGCATTCGAATTTAATACAAAAGGCACAATGCCGACTTACGTACAAGAGGACTGAAACTCTAACTTTCTATGATTTGAACCTCTGCTGTGAGTCCAGTTTTAGTTTCCGATGCTTAATTTCAGGTTTACTGTATCCCTTGGACCTTCTTATTGACGATGAAACACAGAAATTGCATCCGGATTTAATAAAAAAGGCACAATGCCGACTTAAGTACAAGAGGACTGATACTCTAACTTTCTATGATTTGAACCCCTCCTGTGAGTCCAGTTTTAGATTCCGATGCTTAACTTCAGGTTTACTGTATCCCTTGGACTTTCTTATAGACGATGAAACACAGAAATTGCATCCGAATTTAATACAAAAGGCACAATGCCGACTTAAGTACAAGAGGACTGATACTCTAGCTTTCTATGATTTGAACCCCTCCTGTGAGTCCAGTTTTAGATTCCGATGCTTAACTTCTGGTATACTGTATCCCTTGGACCCTCGTATTGACGATGAAACACAGAAATTGCATCCGAATTTAATACAAAAGGCACAATGCCGACTTAAGTACAAGAGGACTGAAACTCTAACTTTCTATGATTTGAACCGCTGCTGTGAGTCCAGTTTCAGTTTCCGATGCTTCACTTCAGGTTTACTGTATACCTTGGACCTTCTTATTGACGATGAAACACAGAAATTGCATCCGAATTTAATAAAAAAGGCACAATGACGACTTAAGTACAAGAGGACTGAAACTCTCACTTTCTATGATTTGAACCTCTGCTGTGAGTCCAGTTTTAGTTTGCGATGCTTCACTTCAGGTTTACTGTATCCCTTGGACCTTCTTAATGAAGACGAAACATAGAAATTGCATCCGAATTTAATACAAAAGGCACAATGCCGACTTAAGTACAAGAGGACTGAAACTCTAACTTTCTATGATTTGAACCTCTGCTGTGAGTCCAGTTTTAGTTTCCGACGCTTCACTTCAGGTTTACTGTATCCCTTGTACCTTTCTATTGTCAATGAAACACAGAATTTGCATCCGAATTTAATACAAAAGGCACATTGCCGACTTAAGTACAAGAGGACTGAGACTCTAACTTTCTATGATTTGAACCTGTGCTGTGAGTCCAGTTTTAGATTCCGATGCTTCAATTCAGGTTTACTGTATCCCTTGGACCTTCTTATTGGCGATGAAGCACAGAAATTGCATCCGAATTTAGTACAAAAGACACAATGCCGACATTAGTACAAGAGGACTGAAACTCTAACTATCTATGATTTGAACATCTGCTGTGAGTCCAGTTTTAGTTTCCGATGCTTCACTTCAGGTTTACTGTATCCCTTGGACCTTCTTAAAGAAGATGAAACATAGAAATTGCATCCGAATTTAATACAAAAGGCACAATGCCGAATTAAGTACAAGAGGACTGAAACTCTAACTTTCTCTGATTTGAACCTCTGCTGTGAGTCCAGTTTTAGTTTCCGATGCTTTACTTCAGGTTTACTGTGTCCCTTGGACCTACTTATTGACGATGAAACACAGAAATTGCATCCGAATTTAATAAAAAAGGCACAATGCCGACTTAAGTACAAGAGGAATGAAACTCTAACTTTCTATGATTTGAACCTCTGCTGTGAGTCCAGTTTTAGTTTCCAATGCTTCACTTAAGGTTTACTGTATCCCTTGGACCTTCTTATTGACGATGAAACACAGAAATTGCATTCGAATTTAATACAAAGGGCACAATGCCGACTTACGTACAAGACGACTGAAACTCTAACAATCTATGATTTGAACCTCTGCTGTGAGTCCAGTTTTAGTTTCCGATGCTTAACTTCAGGTTTACTGTATCCCTTGGACCTTCTTATTGACGATGAAACACAGAAATTGCATCCGAATTTAATACAAAAGGCACTATGCCGTCTTAAGTACAAGAGGACTGAAACTCTAACTTTCTATGATTTGAACGTCTGCTGTGAGTCCAGTTTTAGTTTCCGATGCTTAACTTCAGGTTTACTGTATCCCTTGGACCTTCTTATTGGCGATGAAACACAGAATTTGCATCCGAATTTAATAGAAAAGGCACAATGCCGACTTAAGTACTAGAGGACTGATACTCTAACTTTCTATGATTTGAACCTCTGCTGTGAGTCCAATTTTAGATTCCCATGCTTCACTTCGGGTTTACTGTATCCCTTGGACCCTCGTATTGACGATGAAACACAGAAATTGCATCCGAATTTAATACAAAAGGCACAATGCCGACTTAAGTGCAAGAGGACTGAATCTCTAACTTTCTATGATTTGAACCTCTGCTGTAAGTCCAGTTTTAGTTTCCGATGCTTCACTTCAGGTTTACTGTATCCCTTGGACCTTCTTATTGACGATGAAACACAGAAATTGCCTCCGAATTTAATACAAAAGGCACAATGCCGACTTAAGTACAAGGTGACTGAAACTCTAACTTTCTATGATTTGAACCTCTGCTGTGAGTCCAGTTTTAGTTTCCGATGCTTTACTTCAGGTTTACTGTGTCCCTTGGACCTACTTATTGACGATGAAACACAGAAATTGCATCCGAATTTAATAAAAAAGGCACAATGCCGACTTAAGTACAAGAGGACTGAAACTCTAACTTCTATGATTTGAACCTCTGCTGTGAGTCCAGTTTTAGTTTCCGATGCTTCACTTAAGGTTTACTGTATCCCTTGGACCTTCTTATTGACGATGAAACACAGAAATTGCATTCGAAGTTAATACAAAGGGCACAATGCCGACTTACGTACAAGAGGACTGAAACTCTAACAATCTATGATTTGAACCTCTGCTGTGAGTCCAGTTTTAGTTTCCGATGCTTAACTTCAGGTTTACTGTATCCCTTGGACGTTCTTATTGACGATGAAACACAGAAATTGCATCCGAATTTAATACAAAAGGCACAATGCCGACTTAAGTACAAGAGGACTGAAACTCTAACTTTCTATGATTTGAACCTCTGCTGTGAGTCCATTTTTAGTTTCCGATGCTTCACTTCAGGTTTACTGTGTCCCTTGGACCATCTTATTGACGATGAAACACAGAAATTGCATCCGAATTTAATAAAAAAGGCACAATGCCGACTTAAGTACAAGAGGACTGATACTCTAACTTTCTATGATTTGAACCCCTCCTGTGAGTCCAGTTTTAGATTCCGATGCTTAACTTCAAGTTTATTGTATCCCTTGGTCTTTTATATAGACGATGAAACACAGAAATTGCATCCGAATTTAATACAAAAGGCACAATGCCGACTTAAGTACAAGAGGACTGATACCCTAACTTTCTATGATTTGAACCCCTCCTGTGAGTCCTGTTTTAGATTCCGATGCTTAACTTCTGGTTTACTGTATCCCTTGGACCCTCGTATTGACGATGAAACACAGAAATTGCATCCGAATTTAATACAAAAGGCACAATGCCGACCTAAGTACAAGAGTACTGAAACTCTAACTTTCTATGATTTGAACCTCTGCTGTGAGTCCAGTTTTAGTTTCCGATGCTTCACTTCAGGTTTACTGTGTTCCTTGGACCTTCTTATTGACGATGAAACACAGAAATTGCATCCGAATTTAATACAAAAGGCACAATGCCGACTTAAGTACAAGAGGACTGAAACTCTAACTTTCTATGATTTGATCCTCTGCTGTGAGTCCAATTTTAGTTTCCGATGCTTCACTTCAGGTTTACTGTATCCCTTGGACCTTCTTATTGTCGTTGAAACACAGAAATTGCATCCGAATTTAATAAAAAAGGCACAATGCCTACTTAAATACAAGAGGACTGAAACTCTAACTTTCTAACATTTGAACCTCTGCAGTGAGTCCAGTTTTAGTTTCCGATGCTTAACTTCAGGTTTACTGCATCCCTTGGCCCTTCTTATTGACGATGAAACACAGAATTTGCATCCGAATTTAATAGAAAGGCACAATGACGACTAAAGTACAAGAATACTGATACTCTAACTTTCTATGATTTGAACTTCTCCTGTGAGTCCAGTTTTTGATTCCGATGCTTCACTTCGGGTGTACTGTATCCCTTGGACCCTCGTATTGACGATGAAACACAGAAATTGCATCCAAATTTAATACAAAAGGCACAATGAGGACTTAAGTGCAAGAGGACTGAATCTCTAACTTTCTATGATTTGAACCTCTGCTGTGAGTCCAGTTTTAGTTTCCGATGCCTCAATTAAGGTTTACTGTATCCCTTGGACCTTCTTATTGACGATGAAACACAGAAACTGCATTCGAATTTAATACAAAAGGCACAATGCCGACTTACGTACAAGAGGACTGAAACTCTAACTTTCTATGATTTGAACCTCTGCTGTGAGTCCAGTTTTAGTTTCCGATGCTTAACTTCAGGTATACTGTATCCCTTGGACCTTCTTATTGACGATGAAACACAGAAATTGCATCCGAAAATAATACAAAAGGCACAATGCCGACTTAAGTACAACAGGACTGAAACTCTAACTTTCTATGATTTGAACCTCTGCTGTGAGTCCAGTTTTAGTTTCCGATGCTTCACTTCAGGTTTACTGTGTCCCTTGGTCCTTCTTATTGACGATGAAACACAGAAATTGCATCCGAATTTAATAAAAAAGGCACAATGCCGACTTAAGTACAAGAGGACTGAAACTCTAACTTTCTATGATTTGAACCTCTGCTGTGAGTCCAGTTTTAGTTTAAGATGCTTCACTTCAGGTTTACTGTTACCCTAAGACCATATTATTGACGATGAAAGACAAAAATTGCATCTGACTGTAATAAAAAAGACACAATGCCGACTTAAGTACAAGAGGACAGATACTCTCACTTTCTATGATTTGAACCCCTCCTGTAAGTCCAGTTTTAGATTCCGATGCTTAACTTCAGGTTTACTGTATCCCTTGGACCTTCTTATTGACGATGAAACACAGAAATTGCATCCGAATTTTATAAAAAAGGCACAATGCCGACTTAAGTACAAGAGGACTGATACTCTAACTTTCTATGATTTGAACCCCTCCTGTGAGTCCAGTTTTAGCTTCCGATGCTTAACTTCAGGTTTACTGTATACCTTGGACCTTCTTATTGATGATGAAACACAGAAATTGCATCCGAATTTAATACAAAAGGCACAATGCCGACTTAAGTACAAGAGGACTGAAACTCTAACATTCTATGATTTGAACCTCTGCTGTGAGTCCAGTTTTAGTTTCCGATGCTTCACATCAGGTTTACTGTATCCCTTGTACCTTCTTATTGACGATGAAACACAGAAATTGCTTCCGAATTCAATACAAAAGGCACAATGCCGACTTAAGTACAAGAGGACTGAGACTCTAACTTTCTATGATTTTAACCTATCCTGTGAGCCCAGTTTTAGATTCCGATGCTTCACTTCGGGTTTACTGTATCCCTTGGACCCTCTTATTGACGATGAAACACAGAAATTGCATCCGAATTTAATACAAAAGGCACAATGCCGACATAAGTACATGAGGACTGAAACTCTAACTTTCCATGATTTGAACCTCTGCTGTGAGACCAATTTTAGTTTCCGATGCTTCACTTCAGGTTTACTGTATCCCTTGGACCTTCTTATTGACGATGAAACACAGAAATTGCAACCGAATTTAATACAAAAGGCACAATGCCGACTTAAGTACATGAGGACTGAAACTCTAACTTTCCATGATTTGAAACTCTGCTGTGAGACCAGTTTTAGTTTCCGATGCTTCACTTCAGGTTTACTGTATCCCTTGGACCTTCTTATTGACGATGAAACACAGAATGTGCATCCGAATTTGATACAAAAGGCACAATGCCGACTTACGTACAAGAGGACTGAAACTCTAACTTTCTACGATTTGAACCTCTGCTGTGAGTCCAGTTTTAGTTTCCGATGCTTAACTTCAGGTTTACTGTATCCCTTGGACCTTCTTATTGACGATGAAACACAGAAATTGCATCCGAATTTAATACAAAAGGCACAATGGCGGCTTAAGTACCAGAGGACTGAAACTCTGACTTTCTATGTTTTGAACCTCTGCTGTGAGTCCAGTTTTAGTTTCCGATGCTTCACTTCAGCTTTACTGTATCCCTTGGACCTTCTTATTGAAGATGAAACATAGAATTTGCATCCGAATTAAATACAAAAGGCACAATGCCGACTTAAGTACATGAGGACTGAAACTCTAACTTTCTATGATTTGAACCTCTGCTGTGAGTCCAGTTTTAGTTTCCGATGCTTCACTTCAGGTTCAATGTACCCCTTGTACCTTCTTATTGACGATGAAACACAGAAATTGCATCCGAATTCAATACAAAAGGCACAATGCCGACTTCAGTACAAGAAGACTGAGACACTAACTTTCTATGATTTTAACCTCTGCTGTGAGTCCAGTTTTAGTTTCCGATGCTTCACTTCAGGTTTACTGTATCCCTTGGACCTTGTTATTGACGATGAAACACAGAAATTGCATTCGAATTTAATCCAAAAGGCACAATGCCGACTTACGTACAAGAGGACTGAATCTCTAACTTTCTATGATTTGAACCTCTGCTGTGAGTCCAGTTTTAGTTTCCGATGCTTCACTTAAGGTTTACTGTATCCCTTGGACCTGCTTATTGACGATGAAACACAGAAATTGCATTCGAATTTAATACAAAAGGCACAATGCCGACTTACGTACAAGAGGACTGAAACTCTAACTTTCGATGTTTTGAACCTCTGCTGTGAGTCCAATTTTAGTTTCCGATGCTTAATTTCAGGTTTACTGTATCCCTTTCACCTTCTTATTGACGATGAAACACAGAAGTTGCATCCAAATTTAATACAAAAGGCAAAATGCCGACTTAAGTACAAGAGGACTGTCACTCTAACTTTCTATGATTTGAACCTCTGCTGTGAGTCCAGTTTTAGTTTCCGATGCTTCACTTCAGGTTTACTGTGTCCCTTGGACGTTCTTATTGACGATGAAACACAGAAATTGCATCCGAATTTAATAAAAAAGGCACAATGCCGACTTAAGTACAAGAGGACAAAAACTCTAACTTTCTATGATTTGAACCCCTCCTGTGAGTCCAGTTTTAGATTCCGATGCTTAACTTCAGGTTTACTGTATCCCTTGGACCTTCTTGTTGACGATGAAACACAGAAATTGCATCCGGATTTAATAAAAAAGGCACAATGCCGACTTAAGTACAAGAGGACTGATACTCTAACTTTCTATGATTTGAACCCCTCCTGTGAGTCTAGTTTTAGATTCCGATGCTTAACTTCAGGTTTACTGTATCCCTTGGACTTTCTTATAGACGATGAAACACAGATATTGCATCCGAATTTAATACAAAAGGCACAATGCCGACTTAAGTACAAGAGGACTGATACTCTAACTTTCTATGATTTGAACCCCTCCTGTGAGTCCAGTTTTAGATTCCGATGCTTAACTTCTGGTTTACTGTATCCCTTGGACCCTCGTATTGACGATGAAACACAGAAATTGCATCCGAATTTAATACAAAAGGCACAATGCCGACTTAAGTACAAGAGGACTGAAACTGTAACTTTCTATGATTTGAACCTCTGCTGTGAGTCCAGTTTTAGTTTCCGATGCTTCACTTCAGGTTTACTGTATACCTTGGACCTTCTTATTGACGATGAACCACAGAAATTGCATCCGAATTTAATAAAAAAGGCACAATGACGACTTAAGTACAAGAGGACTGAAACTCTCACTTTCTATGATTTGAACCTCTACTGTGGGTCCAGTTTTAGTTTCCGATGCTTCACTTCAGGTTTACTGTATCCCTTGGACCTTCTTATTGAAGATGAAACATAGAAATTGCATCCGAATTTAATACAAAAGGCACAATGCCGACTTAAGTACAAGAGGACTGAAACTCTAACTTTCTATGATTTGAACCTCTGCTGTGAGTCCAGTTTTAGTTTCCGATGCTTCACTTCAGGTTTACTGTATCCCTTGGACCTTCTTATTGACGATGAAACACAGAAATTGCATCCGAATTTAATACAAAAGGCACAATGCCGACATTAGTACAAGAAGACTGAAACTCTTACTATCTATGATTTGAACCTCTGCTGTGAGTCCAGTTTAAGTTTCCGATGCTTTACGTCAGGTTTACTGTATCCCTTGGACCTTCTTATAGAAGACGAAACATAGAAATTGCATCCGAATTTAATACAAAAGGCACAATGCTGGCTTAAGTAAAAGAGGACTGAAACTCTAACTTTCTATGATTTGAACCTCTGCTGTGAGTCCAGTTTTAGTTTCCGATGCTTCACTTCAGGTTTACTGTATCCCTTGTACCTTCTTATTGACGATGAAACACAGAAATTGCATCCGAATTCAATACAAAAGGCACAATGCCGACTTAAGTACAAGAGGACTGAGGCTCTAACTTTCTATGATTAGAACCTCTGCTGTGAGTCCAGTTTTAGTTTCCGATGCTTCACTTCAGGTTTACTGTATCCCTTGGACCTTCTTATTGACGATGAAACACAGAAATTGCATTCGAATTTAATACAAAAGGCACAATGCCGACTTACGTACAAGAGGACTGAAACTCTAACTTTCTATGATTTGAACGACTGCTGTGAGTCCAGTTTTAGTTTCCGATGCTTAACTTCAGGTTTACTGTATCCCTTGGACCTTCTTATTGGCGATGAAACACAGAATTTGCATCCGAATTTAATAGAAAAGGCACAATGCCGACTTAAGTACAAGAGGACTGATACTCTAACTTTCTATGATTTGAACCTCTCCTGTGAGTCCAGTTTTAGATTCCGATGCTTCACTTCGTGTTTACTGTATCCCTTGGACCCTCGTATTGACGATGAAACACAGAAATTGCATCCGAATTTAATACAAAAGGCACAATGCCGACTTAAGTGCAAGAGGACTGAATCTCTAACTTTCTATGATTTGAACCTCTGCTGTGAGTTAAGTTTTAGTTTCCGATGCTTCACTTCAGGTTTACTGTATCCCTTGGACCTTCTTATTGACGATGAAACACAGAAATTGCCTCCGAATTTAATACAAAAGGCACAATGCCGAATTATGTACAAGAGGACTGAAACTCTAACTTTCTATGATTTGAACCTCTGCTGTGAGTCCAGTTTTAGTTTCCGATGCTTTACTTCAGGTTTACTGTGTCCCTTGGACCTACTTATTGACGATGAAACACAGAAATTGCATCCGAATTTAATAAAAAAGGCACAATGCCGACTTAAGTACAAGAGGACTGAAACTCTAACTTTCTATGATTTGAACCTCTGCTGTGAGTCCAGTTTTAGTTTCCGATGCTTCACTTAAGGTTTACTGTATCCCTTGGACCTTCTTATTGACGATGAAACACAGAAATTGCATCCGAATTTAATACAAAAGGCACAATGCCGACTTAAGTACAAGAGGACTGAAACTCTAACTTTCTATGATTTGAACGTCTGCTGTGAGTCCAATTTTAGTTTCCGATGCTTCACTTCAGGTTTACTGTATCCCTTGTACCTTCTTATTGACGATGAAACACAGAAATTGCATCCGAATTCAATACAAAAGGCACAATGCCGACTTAAGTACAAGAGGACTGAGACTCTAACTTTCTATGATTTGAACCTCTGCTGTGAGTCCAGTTTTAGTTTCCGTTGCTTCACTTCAGGTTTACTGTATCCCTTGGACCTTCTTATTCACGATGAAACACAGATATTGCATTCGAATTTAATACAAAAGGCACAATGCCGACTTATGTACAAGAGGACTGAAACTCTAACTTTCTATGATTTGAACGTCTGCTGTGAGTCCAGTTTTAGTTTCCGATGCTTAACTTCAGGTTTACTGTATCCCTTGGACCTTCTTATTGACGATGAAACACAGAAATTGCATTCGAATTTAATACAAAAGGCACAATGCCGACTTATGTACAAGAGGACTGAAACTCTAACTTTCTATGATTTGAACGTCTGCTGTGAGTCCAGTTTTAGTTTCCGATGCTTAACTTCAGGTTTACTGTATCCCTTGGACCTTCTTATTGGCGATGAAACACAGAATATGCATCCGAATTTAATAGAAAAGGCACAATGCCGACTTAAGTACAAGAGCACTGAATCTCTAACTTTCTATGATTTGAACCTCTGCTGTGAGTCCAGTTTTAGTTTCCGATGCTTCACTTCAGGTTTACTGTATCCCTTGGACCTTCTTATTGACGATGAAACACAGAAATTGCCTCCGAATTTAATACAAAAGGCACAATGCCGACTTAAGTGCAAGATGACTGAAACTCTAACTTTCTATGATTTGAACCTCTGCTGTGAGTCCAGTTTTAGTTTCCGATGCTTTACTTCAGGTTTACTGTGTCCCTTGGACCTACTTATTGACGATGAAACACAGATATTGCATCCGAATTTAATAAAAAAGGCACAATGCCGACTTAAATACAAGAGGACTGAAACTCTAACTTTCTATGATTTGAACCTCTGCTGTGAGTCCAGTTTTAGTTTCCGATGCTTCACTTAAGGTTTACTGTATCCCTTGGACCTTCTTATTGACGATGAAACACAGAAATTGCATTCGAATTTAATACAAAGGGCACAATGCCGACTTACGTACAAGAGGACTGAAGCTCTAACAATCTAAGATTTGAACCTCTGCTGTGAGTCCAATTTTAGTTTCCGATGCTTAACTTCAGGTTTACTGTATCCCTTGGACCTTCTTATTGATGATGAAACACAGAAATTGCATCCGAATTTAATACTAAAGGCACAATGCCGACTTAAGTACAAGAGGACTGAAACTCTAACTTTCTATGATTTGAACCTCTGCTGTGAGTACAGTTTTAGATACCGATGCTTCACTTCAGGTTTACTGTGTCCCTTGGACCATCTTATTGACGATGAAACACAGAAATTGCATCCGAATTTAATAAAAAAGGCACAATGCCGACTAAAGTACAAGAGGACTGATACTCTAACTTTCTATGATTTGAACCCCTCCTGTGAGTCCAGTTTTAGATTCCGATGCTTAACTTCAAGTTTATTGTATCCCTTGGTCTTTCTTATAGACGATGAAACACAGAAATTGCATCCGAATTTAATACAAAAGGCACAATGCCGACTTAAGTACAAGAGGACTGATACTCTAACTTTCTATGATTTGAACCCCTCCTGTGAGTCCTGTTTTAGATTCCGATGCTTAACTTCTGGTTTACTGTATCCCTTGGACCCTCGTATTGACGATGAAACACAGAAATTGCATCCGAATTTAATACAAAAGGCACAATGCCGACCTAAGTACAAGAGGACTGAAACTCTAACTTTCTATGATTTGAACCTCTGCTGTGAGTCCAGTTTTAGTTTCCGATGCTTCACTTCAGGTTTACTGTGTTCCTTGGACCTTCTTATTGACGATGAAACACAGAAATTGCATCCGAATTTAATACAAAAGGCACAATGCCGACTTAAGTACAAGAGGACTGAAACTCTAACTTTCTATGATTTGAACCTCTGCTGTGAGTCCAATTTTAGTTTCCGATGCTTCACTTCAGGTTTACAGTATCCCTTGGACCTTCTTATTGACGATGAAACACAGAAATTGCATCCGAATTGAATAAAAAAGGCACAATGCCGACTTAAGTACAAGAGGACTGAAACTCTAACTTTCTATGATTTGAACCTCTGCTGTGGGTCCAGTTTTAGTTTCCGATGCTTCACTTCATGTTTACTGTATCCCTTGGACTTTCCTATTGACGATGGAACACAGATATTGCATTGGAATTTAATAAAAAAGGCACAATGCCAACATAAGTACAAGAGGGCTGATACTCTAACTTTCTATGATTTGAACCCCTCCTGTGAGTCCAGTTTTAGTTTCCGATGCTTCACTTCAGGTCTACTGTATCCTTTGGACCTTCTTATTGACGATGAAACACAGATATTGCATCCGAATTTAATAAAAAAAGCACAATGCCGACATAAGTCAAGAGGACTGAAACTCTAACTTTCTATGATTTGAACCTCTGCAGTGAATCCAGTTTTAGTTTCCGATGCTTAACTTCACGTTTACTGCATCCCTTGGACCTTCTTATTGACGATGAAACACAGAATTTGCATCCGAATTTAATAGAAAAGGCACAATGACGACTTAAGTACAAGAAGACAGATACTCTAACTTTCTATGATTTGAACCTCTCCTGTGAGTCCAGTTTTTGATTCCGATGCTTCACTTCGGGTGTACTGTATCCCTTGGACCATCGTATTGACGATGAAACACAGAAATTGCATCCGAATTTAATACAAAAGGCACAATGAGGACTTAAGTGCAAGAGGACTGAATCTCTAACTTTCTATGATTTGAACCTCTGCTGTGAGTCCAGTTTAGTTTCCGATGCCTCAATTAAGGTTTACTGTATCCCTTGGACCTTCTTATTGACGATGAAACACAGAAACTGCATTCGAATTTAATACAAAAGGCACAATGCCGACTTACGTACAAGAGGACTGAAACTCTAACTTTCTATGATTTGAACCTCTGCTGTGAGTCCAGTTTTAGTTTCCGATGCTTAACTTCAGGTATACTGTATCCCTTGGACCTTCTTATTGACGATGAAACACAGAAATTGCATCTGAATTTAATACAAAAGGCACAATGCCGACTTAAGTACAACAGGACTGAAACTCTAACTTTCTATGATTTGAACCTCTGCTGTGAGTCCAGTTTTAGTTTCCGATGCTTCACTTCAGGTTTACTGTGTCCCTTGGTCCTTCTTATTGACGATGAAACACAGAAATTGCATCCGAATTTAATAAAAAAGGCACAATGCCGACTTAAGTACAAGAGGACTGAAACTCTAACTTTCTATGATTTGAACCTCTGCTGTGAGTCCAGTTTTAGTTTAAGATGCTTCACTTCAGCTTTACTGTATCCCTTGGACCTTCTTATTGAAGATGAAACATAGAATTTGCATCCGAATTAAATACAAAAGGCACAATGCCGACTTAAGTACATGAGGACTGAAACTCTAACTTTCTATGATTTGAACCTCTGCTGTGAGTCCAGTTTTAGTTTCCGATGCTTAACTTCAGGTATACTGTATCCCTTGGACCTTCTTATTGACGATGAAACACAGAAATTGCATCTGAATTTAATGCAAAAGGCACAATGCCGACTTAAGTACAACAGGACTGAAACTCTAACTTTCTATGATTTGAACCTCTGCTGTGAGTCCAGTTTTAGTTTCCGATGCTTCACTTCAGGTTTACTGTATCCCTTGGACCTTCTTATTGACGATGAAACACAGAAACTGCATTCGAATTTAATACAAAAGGCACAATGCCGACTTACGTACAAGAGGACTGAAACTCTAACTTTCTATGATTTGAACCTCTGCTGTGAGTCCAGTTTTAGTTTCCGATGCTTCACTTTAGGTTTACTGTATACCTTGGACCTTCTTATTGACGATGAAACACAGAAATTGCATCCGAATTTATTACAATAGGCACAATGCCGACTTAAGTACAAGAGGACTGAAACTCTCACTTTCTATGATTTGAACCTCTGCTGTGAGTCCAGTTTTAGTTTCCGATGCTTCACTTCAGCTTTACTGTATCCCTTGGACCTTCTTATTGAAGATGAAACATAGAATTTGCATCCGAATTAAATACAAAAGGCACAATGCCGACTTAAGTACATGAGGACTGAAACTCTAACTTTCTATGATTTGAACCTCTGCTGTGAGTCCAGTTTTAGTTTCCGATGCTTCACTTCAGGTTCAATGTACCCCTTGTACCTTCTTATTGACGATGAAACACAGAAATTGCATCCGAATTCAATACAAAAGGCACAATGCCGACTTCAGTACAAGAAGACTGAGACACTAACTTTCTATGATTTTAACCTCTGCTGTGAGTCCAGTTTTAGTTTCCGATGCTTCACTTCAGGTTTACTGTATCCCTTGGACCTTGTTATTGACGATGAAACACAGAAATTGCATTCGAATTTAATCCAAAAGGCACAATGCCGACTTACGTACAAGAGGACTGAATCTCTAACTTTCTATGATTTGAACCTCTGCTGTGAGTCCAGTTTTAGTTTCCGATGCTTCACTTAAGGTTTACTGTATCCCTTGGACCTGCTTATTGACGATGAAACACAGAAATTGCATTCGAATTTAATACAAAAGGCACAATGCCGACTTACGTACAAGAGGACTGAAACTCTAACTTTCGATGATTTGAACCTCTGCTGTGAGTCCAATTTTAGTTTCCGATGCTTAATTTCAGGTTTACTGTATCCCTTGGACCTTGTTATTGACGATGAAACACAGAAATTGCATTCGAATTTAATCCAAAAGGCACAATGCCGACTTACGTACAAGAGGACTGAATCTCTAACTTTCTATGATTTGAACCTCTGCTGTGAGTCCAGTTTTAGTTTCCGATGCTTCACTTCAGGTTTACTGTGTCCCTTGGACGTTCTTATTGACGATGAAACACAGAAATTGCATCCGAATTTAATAAAAAAGGCACAATGCCGACTTAAGTACAAGAGGACAAAAACTCTAACTTTCTATGATTTGAACCCCTCCTGTGAGTCCAGTTTTAGATTCCGATGCTTAACTTCAGGTTTACTGTATCCCTTGGACCTTCTTGTTGACGATGAAACACAGAAATTGCATCCGGATTTAATAAAAAAGGCACAATGCCGACTTAAGTGCAAGAGGACCGATACTCTAACTTTCTATGATTTGAACCCCTCCTGTGAGTCTAGTTTTAGATTCCGATGCTTAACTTCAGGTTTACTGTATCCCTTGGACTTTCTTATAGACGATGAAACACAGATATTGCATCCGAATATAATACAAGAGGCACAATGCCGACTTAAGTACAAGAGGACTGATACTCTAACTTTCTATGATTTGAACCCCTCCTGTGAGTCCAGTTTTAGATTCCGATGCTTAACTTCTGGTTTACTGTATCCCTTGGACCCTCGTATTGACGATGAAACACAGAAATTGCATCCGAATTTAATACAAAAGGCACAATGCCGACTTAAGTACAAGAGGACTGAAACTGTAACTTTCTATGATTTGAACCTCTGCTGTGAGTCCAGTTTTAGTTTCCGATGCTTCACTTCAGGTTTACTGTATACCTTGGACCTTCTTATTGACGATGAACCACAGAAATTGCATCCGAATTTAATAAAAAGGGCACAATGACGACTTAAGTACAAGAGGACTGAAACTCTCACTTTCTATGATTTGAACCTCTGCTGTGGGTCCAGTTTTAGTTTCCGATGCTTCACTTCAGGTTTACTGTATCCCTTGGACCTTCTTATTGAAGATGAAACATAGAAATTGCATCCGAATTTAATACAAAAGGCACAATGCCGACTTAAGTACAAGAGGACTGAAACTCTAACTTTCTATGATTTGAACCTCTGCTGTGAGTCCAGTTTTAGTCTCCGATGCTTCACTTCAGGTTTACTGTATCCCTTGGACCTTCTTATTGACGATGAAACACAGAAATTGCATCCGAATTTAATACAAAAGGCACAATGCCGACATTAGTACAAGAAGACTGAAACTCTTACTATCTATGATTTGAACCTCTGCTGTGAGTCCAGTTTAAGTTTCCGATGCTTTACGTCAGGTTTACTGTATCCCTTGGACCTTCTTATAGAAGACGAAACATAGAAATTGCATCCGAATTTAATACAAAAGGCACAATGCTGGCTTAAGTAAAAGAGGACTGAAACTCTAACTTTCTATGATTTGAACCTCTGCTGTGAGTCCAGTTTTAGTTTCCGATGCTTCACTTCAGGTTTACTGTATCCCTTGTACCTTCTTATTGACGATGAAACACAGAAATTGCATCCGAATTCAATACAAAAGGCACAATGCCGACTTAAGTACAAGAGGACTGAGGCTCTAACTTTCTATGATTAGAACCTCTGCTGTGAGTCCAGTTTTAGTTTCCGATGCTTCACTTCAGGTTTACTGTATCCCTTGGACCTTCTTATTGACGATGAAACACAGAAATTGCATTCGAATTTAATACAAAAGGCACAATGCCGACTTACGTACAAGAGGACTGAAACTCTAACTTTCTATGATTTGAACGTCTGCTGTGAGTCCAGTTTTAGTTTCCGATGCTTAACTTCAGGTTTACTGTATCCCTTGGACCTTCTTATTGGCGATGAAACACAGAATTTGCATCCGAATTTAATAGAAAAGGCACAATGCCGACTTAAGTACAAGAGGACTGATACTCTAACTTTCTATGATTTGAACCTCTCCTGTGAGTCCAGTTTTAGATTCCGATGCTTCACTTCGGGTTTACTGTATCCCTTGGACCCTCGTATTGACGATGAAACACAGAAATTGCATCCGAATTTAATACAAAAGGCACAATGCCGACTTAAGTGCAAGAGGACTGAATCTCTAACTTTCTATGATTTGAACCTCTGCTGTGAGTTAAGTTTTAGTTTCCGATGCTTCACTTCAGGTTTACTGTATCCCTTGGACCTTCTTATTGACGATGAAACACAGAAATTGCCTCCCAATTTAATACAAAAGGCACAATGCCGAATTATGTACAAGAGGACTGAAACTCTAACTTTCTATGATTTGAACCTCTGCTGTGAGTCCAGTTTTAGTTTCCGATGCTTTACTTCAGGTTTACTGTGTCCCTTGGACCTACTTATTGACGATGAAACACAGAAATTGCATCCGAATTTAATAAAAAAGGCACAATGCCGACTTAAGTACAAGAGGACTGAAACTCTAACTTTCTATGATTTGAACCTCTGCTGTGAGTCCAGTTTTAGTTTCCGATGCTTCACTTAAGGTTTACTGTATCCCTTGGACCTTCTTATTGACGATGAAACACAGAAATTGCATCCGAATTTAATACAAAAGGCACAATGCCGACTTAAGTACAAGAGGACTGAAACTCTAACTTTCTATGATTTGAACCTCTGCTGTGAGTCCAATTTTAGTTTCCGATGCTTCACTTCAGGTTTACTGTATCCCTTGTACCTTCTTATTGACGATGAAACACAGAAATTGCATCCGAATTCAATACAAAAGGCACAATGCCGACTTAAGTACAAGAGGACTGAGACTCTAACTTTCTATGATTTGAACCTCTGCTGTGAGTCCAGTTTTAGTTTCCGATGCTTCACTTCAGGTTTACTGTATCCCTTGGACCTTCTTATTCACGATGAAACACAGATATTGCATTCGAATTTAATACAAAAGGCACAATGCCGACTTATGTACAAGAGGACTGAAACTCTAACTTTCTATGATTTGAACGTCTGCTGTGAGTCCAGTTTTAGTTTCCGATGCTTCACTTCAGGTTTACTGTATCCCTTGGACCTTCTTATTGACGATGAAACACAGAAATTGCATTCGAATTTAATACAAAAGGCACAATGCCGACTTATGTACAAGAGGACTGAAACTCTAACTTTCTATGATTTGAACGTCTGCTGTGAGTCCAGTTTTAGTTTCCGATGCTTAACTTCAGGTTTACTGTATCCCTTGGACCTTCTTATTGGCGATGAAACACAGAATATGCATCCGAATTTAATAGAAAAGGCACAATGCCGACTTAAGTACAAGAGCACTGAATCTCTAACTTTCTATGATTTGAACCTCTGCTGTGAGTCCAGTTTTAGTTTCCGATGCTTCACTTCAGGTTTACTGTATCCCTTGGACCTTCTTATTGACGATGAAACACAGAAATTGCCTCCGAATTTAATACAAAAGGCACAATGCCGACTTAAGTGCAAGATGACTGAAACTCTAACTTTCTATGATTTGAACCTCTGCTGTGAGTCCAGTTTTAGTTTCCGATGCTTTACTTCAGGTTTACTGTGTCCCTTGGACCTACTTATTGACGATGAAACACAGAAATTGCATCCGAATTTAATAAAAAAGGCACAATGCCGACTTAAATACAAGAGGACTGAAACTCTAACTTTCTATGATTTCAACCTCTGCTGTGAGTCCAGTTTTAGTTTCCAATGCTTCACTTAAGGTTTACTGTATCCCTTGGACCTTCTTATTGACGATGAAACACAGAAATTGCATTCGAATTTAATACAAAGGGCACAATGCCGACTTACGTACAAGAGGACTGAAGCTCTAACAATCTATGATTTGAACCTCTGCTGTGAGTCCAATTTTAGTTTCCGATGCTTAACTTCAGGTTTACTGTATCCCTTGGACCTTCTTATTGACGATGAAACACAGAAATTGCATCCGAATTTAATACTAAAGGCACAATGCCGACTTAAGTACAAGAGGACTGAAACTCTAACTTTCTATGATTTGAACCTCTGCTGTGAGTACAGTTTTCGATACCGATGCTTCACTTCAGGTTTACTGTGTCCCTTGGACCATCTTATTGACGATGAAACACAGAAATTGCATCCGAATTTAATAAAAAAGGCACAATGCCGACTAAAGTACAAGAGGACTGATACTCTAACTTTCTATGATTTGAACCCCTCCTGTGAGTCCAGTTTTAGATTCCGATGCTTAACTTCAAGTTTATTGTATCCCTTGGTCTTTCTTATAGACGATGAAACACAGAAATTGCATCCGAATTTAATACAAAAGGCACAATGCCGACTTAAGTACAAGAGGACTGATACTCTAACTTTCTATGATTTGAACCCCTCCTGTGAGTCCTGTTTTAGATTCCGATGCTTAACTTCTGGTTTACTGTATCCCTTGGACCCTCGTATTGACGATGAAACACAGAAATTGCATCCGAATTTAATACAAAAGGCACAATGCCGTCCTAAGTACAAGAGGACTGAAACTCTAACTTTCTATGATTTGAACCTCTGCTGTGAGTCCAGTTTTAGTTTCCGATGCTTCACTTCAGGTTTACTGTGTTCCTTGGACCTTCTTGTTGACGATGAAACACAGAAATTGCATCCGAATTTAATACAAAAGGCACAATGCCGACTTAAGTACAAGAGGACTGAAACCCTAACTTTCTATGATTTGAACCTCTGCTGTGAGTCCAATTTTAGTTTCCGATGCTTCACTTCAGGTTTACAGTATCCCTTGGACCTTCTTATTGACGATGAAACACAGAAATTGCATCCGAATTTAATAAAAAAGGCACAATGCCGACTTAAGTACAAGAGGACTGAAACTCTAACTTTCTATGATTTGAACCTCTGCTGTGGGTCCAGTTTTAGTTTCCGATGCTTCACTTCATGTTTACTGTATCCCTTGGACTTTCCTATTGACGATGGAACACAGATATTGCATTGGAATTTAATAAAAAAGGCACAATGCCAACATAAGTACAAGAGGGCTGATACTCTAACTTTCTATGATTTGAACCCCTCCTGTGAGTCCAGTTTTAGTTTCCGATGCTTCACTTCAGGTCTACTGTATCCTTTGGACCTTCTTATTGACGATGAAACACAGATATTGCATCCGAATTTAATAAAAAAAGCACAATGCCGACATAAGTCAAGAGGACTGAAACTCTAACTTTCTATGATTTGAACCTCTGCAGTGAATCCAGTTTTAGTTTCCGATGCTTAACTTCACGTTTACTGCATCCCTTGGACCTTCTTATTGACGATGAAACACAGAATTTGCATCCGAATTTAATAGAAAAGGCACAATGACGACTTAAGTACAAGAAGACAGATACTCTAACTTTCTATGATTTGAACCTCTCCTGTGAGTCCAGTTTTTGATTCCGATGCTTCACTTCGGGTGTACTGTATCCCTTGGACCATCGTATTGACGATGAAACACAGAAATTGCATCCGAATTTAATACAAAAGGCACAATGAGGACTTAAGTGCAAGAGGACTGAATCTCTAACTTTCTATGATTTGAACCTCTGCTGTGAGTCCAGTTTAGTTTCCGATGCCTCAATTAAGGTTTACTGTATCCCTTGGACCTTCTTATTGACGATGAAACACAGAAATTGCATTCGAATTTAATCCAAAAGGCACAATGCCGACTTACGTACAAGAGGACTGAATCTCTAACTTTCTATGATTTGAACCTCTGCTGTGAGTCCAGTTTTAGTTTCCGATGCTTCACTTAAGGTTTACTGTATCCCTTGGACCTGCTTATTGACGATGAAACACAGAAATTGCATTCGAATTTAATACTAAATCACAATGCCGACTTACGTACAAGAGGACTGAAACTCTAACTTTCGATGATTTGAACCTCTGCTGTGAGTCCAATTTTAGTTTCCGATGCTTAATTTCAGGTTTACTGTATCCCTTTCACCTTCTTATTGACGATGAAACACAGAAGTTGCATCCAAATTTAATACAAAAGGCAAAATGCCGACTTAAGTACAAGAGGACTGTCACTCTAACTTTCTATGATTTGAACCTCTGCTGTGAGTCCAGTTTTAGTTTCCGATGCTTCACTTCAGGTTTACTGTGTCCCTTGGACCTTCTTGTTGACGATGAAACACAGAAATTGCATCCGAATTTAATAAAAAAGGCACAATGCCGACTTAAGTACAAGAGGACAAAAACTCTAACTTTCTATGATTTGAACCCCTCCTGTGAGTCCAGTTTTAGATTCCGATGCTTAACTTCAGGTTTACTGTATCCCTTGGACCTTCTTGTTGACGATGAAGCACAGAAATTGCATCCGGATTTAATAAAAAAGGCACAATGCCGACTTAAGTACAAGAGGACTGATACTCTAACTTTCTATGATTTGAACCCCTCCTGTGAGTCTAGTTTTAGATTCCGATGCTTAACTTCAGGTTTACTGTATCCCTTGGACTTTCTTATAGACGATGAAACACAGATATTGCATCCGAATTTAATACAAAAGGCACAATGCCGACTTAAGTACAAGAGGACTGATACTCTAACTTTCTATGATTTGAACCCCTCCTGTGAGTCCAGTTTTAGATTCCGATGCTTAACTTCTGGTTTACTGTATCCCTTGGACCCTCGTATTGACGATGAGACACAGAAATTGCATCCGAATTTAATACAAAAGGCACAATGCCGACTTAAGTACAAGAGGACTGAACCTGTAACTTTCTATGATTTGAACCTCTGCTGTGAGTCCAGTTTTAGTTTCCGATGCTTCACTTCAGTTTTACTGTATACCTTGGACCTTCTTATTGACGATGAACCACAGAAATTGCATCCGAATTTAATAAAAAAGGCACAATGACGACTTAAGTACAAGAGGACTGAAACTCTCACTTTCTATGATTTGAACCTCTGCTGTGGGTCCAGTTTTAGTTTCCAATGCTTCACTTCAGGTTTACTGTATCCCTTGGACCTTCTTATTGAAGATGAAACATAGAAATTGCATCCGAATTTAATACAAAAGGCACAATGCCGACTTAAGTACAAGAGGACTGAAACTCTAACTTTCTATGATTTGAACCTCTGCTGTGAGTCCAGTTTTAGTTTCCGATGCTTCACTTCAGGTTTACTGTATCCCTTGGACCTTCTTATTGACGATGAAACACAGAAATTGCATCCGAATTTAATACAAAAGGCACAATGCCGACATTAGTACAAGAAGACTGAAACTCTTACTATCTATGATTTGAACCTCTGCTGTGAGTCCAGTTTAAGTTTCCGATGCTTTACGTCAGGTTTACTGTATCCCTTGGACCTTCTTATAGAAGACGAAACATAGAAATTGCATCCGAATTTAATACAAAAGGCACAATGCTGGCTTAAGTAAAAGAGGACTGAAACTCTAACTTTCTATGATTTGAACCTCTGCTGTGAGTCCAGTTTTAGTTTCCGATGCTTCACTTCAGGTTTACTGTATCCCTTGTACCTTCTTATTGACGATGAAACACAGAAATTGCATCCGAATTCAATACAAAAGGCACAATGCAGACTTAAGTACAAGAGGACTGAGGCTCTAACTTTCTATGATTAGAACCTCTGCTGTGAGTCCAGTTTTAGTTTCCGATGCTTCACTTCAGGTTTACTGTATCCCTTGGACCTTCTTATTGACGATGAAACACAGAAATTGCATTCGAATTTAATACAAAAGGCACAATGCCGACTTACGTACAAGAGGACTGAAACTCTAACTTTCTTTGATTTGAACGTCTGCTGTGAGTCCAGTTTTAGTTTCCGATGCTTAACTTCAGGTTTACTGTATCCCTTGGACCTTCTTATTGGCGATGAAACACAGAATTTGCATCCGAATTTAATAGAAAAGGCACAATGCCGACTTAAGTACAAGAGGACTGATACTCTAACTTTCTATGATTTGAACCTCTCCTGTGAGTCCAGTTTTAGATTCCGATGCTTCACTTCGGGTTTACTGTATCCCTTGGACCCTCGTATTGACGATGAAACACAGAAATTGCATCCGAATTTAATACAAAAGGCACAATGCCGACTTAAGTGCAAGTGGACTGAATCTCTAACTTTCTATGATTTGAACCTCTGCTGTGAGTTAAGTTTTAGTTTCCGATGCTTCACTTCAGGTTTACTGTATCCCTTGGACCTTCTTATTGACGATGAAACACAGAAATTGCCTCCGAATTTAATACAAAAGGCACAATGCCGAATTATGTACAAGAGGACTGAAACTCTAACTTTCTATGATTTGAACCTCTGCTGTGAGTCCAGTTTTAGTTTCCGATGCTTTACTTCAGGTTTACTGTGTCCCTTGGACCTACTTATTGACGATGAAACACAGAAATTGCATCCGAATTTAATAAAAAAGGCACAATGCCGACTTAAGTACAAGAGGACTGAAACTCTAACTTTCTATGATTTGAACCTCTGCTGTGAGTCCAGTTTTAGTTTCCGATGCTTCACTTAAGGTTTACTGCATCCCTTGGACCTTCTTATTGACGATGAAACACAGAAATTGCATCCGAATTTAATACAAAAGGCACAATGCCGACTTAAGTACAAGAGGACTGAAACTCTAACTTTCTATGATTTGAACCTCTGCTGTGAGTCCAAATTTAGTTTCCGATGCTTCACTTCAGGTTTACTGTATCCCTTGTACCTTCTTATTGACGATGAAACACAGAAATTGCATCCGAATTCAATACAAAAGGCACAATGCCGACTTAAGTACAAGAGGACTGAGACTCTAACTTTCTATGATTTGAACCTCTGCTGTGAGTCCAGTTTTAGTTTCCGATGCTTCACTTCAGGTTTACTGTATCCCTTGGACCTTCTTATTCACGATGAAACACAGATATTGCATTCGAATTTAATACAAAAGGCACAATGCCGACTTATGTACAAGAGGACTGAAACTCTAACTTTCTATGATTTGAACGTCTGCTGTGAGTCCAGTTTTAGTTTCCGATGCTTCACTTCAGGTTTACTGTATCCCTTGGACCTTCTTATTGACGATGAAACACAGAAATTGCATTCGAATTTAATACAAAAGGCACAATGCCGACTTATGTACAAGAGGACTGAAACTCTAACTTTCTATGATTTGAACGTCTGCTGTGAGTCCAGTTTTAGTTTCCGATGCTTAACTTCAGGTTTACTGTATCCCTTGGACCTTCTTATTGGCGATGAAACACAGAATATGCATCCGAATTTAATAGAAAAGGCACAATGCCGACTTAAGTACAAGAGCACTGAATCTCTAACTTTCTATGATTTGAACCTCTGCTGTGAGTCCAGTTTTAGTTTCCGATGCTTCACTTCAGGTTTACTGTATCCCTTGAACCTTCTTATTGACGATGTAACACAGAAATTGCCTCCGAATTTAATACAAAAGGCACAATGCCGACTTAAGTGCAAGATGACTGAAACTCTAACTTTCTATGATTTGAACCTCTGCTGTGAGTCCAGTTTTAGTTTCCGATGCTTTACTTCAGGTTTACTGTGTCCCTTGGACCTACTTATTGACGATGAAACACAGAAATTGCATCCGAATTTAATAAAAAAGGCACAATGCCGACTTAAATACAAGAGGACTGAAACTCTAACTTTCTATGATTTGAACCTCTGCTGTGAGTCCAGTTTTAGTTTCCGATGCTTCACTTAAGGTTTACTGTATCCCTTGGACCTTCTTATTGACGATGAAACACAGAAATTGCATTCGAATTTAATACAAAGGGCACAATGCCGACTTACGTACAAGAGGACTGAAGCTCTAACAATCTATGATTTGAACCTCTGCTGTGAGTCCAATTTTAGTTTCCGATGCTTAACTTCAGGTTTACTGTATCCCTTGGACCTTCTTATTGACGATGAAACACAGAAATTGCATCCGAATTTAATACTAAAGGCACAATGCCGACTTAAGTACAAGAGGACTGAATCTCTAACTTTCTATGATTTGAACCTCTGCTGTGAGTACAGTTTTAGATACCGATGCTTCACTTCAGGTTTACTGTGTCCCTTGGACCATCTTATTGACGATGAAACACAGAAATTGCATCCGAATTTAATAAAAAAGGCACAATGCCGACTAAAGTACAAGAGGACTGATACTCTAACTTTCTATGATTTGAACCCCTCCTGTGAGTCCAGTTTTAGATTCCGATGCTTAACTTCAAGTTTATTGTATACCTTGGTCTTTCTTATAGACGATGAAACACAGAAATTGCATCCGAATTTAATACAAAAGGCACAATGCCGACTTAAGTACAAGAGGACTGATACTCTAACTTTCTATGATTTGAACCCCTCCTGTGAGTCCTGTTTTAGATTCCGATGCTTAACTTCTGGTTTACTGTATCCCTTGGACCCTCGTATTGACGATGAAACACAGAAATTGCATCCGAATTTAATACAAAAGGCACAATGCCGACCTAAGTACAAGAGGACTGAAACTCTAACTTTCTATGATTTGAACCTCTGCTGTGAGTCCAGTTTTAGTTTCCGATGCTTCACTTCAGGTTTACTGTGTTCCTTGGACCTTCTTATTGACGATGAAACACAGAAATTGCATCCGAATTTAATACAAAAGGCACAATGCCGACTTAAGTACAAGAGGACTGAAACTCTAACTTTCTATGATTTGAACCTCTGCTGTGAGTCCAATTTTAGTTTCCGATGCTTCACTTCAGGTTTACAGTATCCCTTGGACCTTCTTATTGACGATGAAACACAGAAATTGCATCCGAATTTAATAAAAAAGGCACAATGCCGACTTAAGTACAAGAGGACAGAAACTCTAACTTTCTATGATTTGAACCTCTGCTGTGGGTCCAGTTTTAGTTTCCGATGCTTCACTTCATGTTTACTGTATCCCTTGGACTTTCCTATTGACGATGGAACACAGATATTGCATTGGAATTTAATAAAAAAGGCACAATGCCAACATAAGTACAAGAGGGCTGATACTCTAACTTTCTATGATTTGAACCCCTCCTGTGAGTCCAGTTTTAGTTTCCGATGCTTCACTTCAGGTCTACTGTATCCTTTGGACCTTCTTATTGACGATGAAACACAGATATTGCATCCGAATTTAATAAAAAAAGCACAATGCCGACATAAGTCAAGAGGACTGAAACTCTAACTTTCTATGATTTGAACCTCTGCAGTGAATCCAGTTTTAGTTTCCGATGCTTAACTTCACGTTTACTGCATCCCTCGGACCTTCTTATTGACGATGAAACACAGAATTTGCATCCGAATTTAATAGAAAAGGCACAATGACGACTTAAGTACAAGAAGACAGATACTCTAACTTTCTATGATTTGAACCTCTCCTGTGAGTCCAGTTTTTGATTCCGATGCTTCACTTCGGGTGTACTGTATCCCTTGGACCATCGTATTGACGATGAAACACAGAAATTGCATCCGAATTTAATACAAAAGGCACAATGAGGACTTAAGTGCAAGAGGACTGAATCTCTAACTTTCTATGATTTGAACCTCTGCTGTGAGTCCAGTTTAGTTTCCGATGCCTCAATTAAGGTTTACTGTATCCGTTGGACCTTCTTATTGACGATGAAACACAGAAACTGCATTCGAATTTAATACAAAAGGCACAATGCCGACTTACGTACAAGAGGACTGAAACTCTAACTTTCTATGATTTGAACCTCTGCTGTGAGTCCAGTTTTAGTTTCCGATGCTTAACTTCAGGTATACTGTATCCCTTGGACCTTCTTATTGACGATGAAACACAGAAATTGCATCTGAATTTAATACAAAAGGCACAATGCCGACTTAAGTACAACAGGACTGAAACTCTAACTTTCTATGATTTGAACCTCTGCTGTGAGTCCAGTTTTAGTTTCCGATGCTTCACTTCAGGTTTACTGTGTCCCTTGGTCCTTCTTATTGACGATGAAACACAGAAATTGCATCCGAATTTAATAAAAAAGGCACAATGCCGACTTAAGTACAAGAGGACTGAAACTCTAACTTTCTATGATTTGAACCTCTGCTGTGAGTCCAGTTTTAGTTTAAGATGCTTCACTTCAGGTTTACTGTATCCCTTGGACCTTCTTATTGACGATGAAACACTGAAATTGCATCCGAATTTAATAAAAAAGGCACAATGCCGACTTAAGTACAAGAGGACTGATACTCTAACTTTCAGTGATTTGAACCCCTCCTGTGAGTCCAGTTTTAGATTCCGATGCTTAACTTCAGGTTTACTGTATACCTTGGACCTTCTTATTGACGATGAAACACAGAAATTGCATCCGAATTTAATACAAAAGGCACAATGCCGACTTAAGTACAAGAGTACTGATACTCTAACTTTCGATGATTTGAACCTCTCCTGTGAGTCCACTTTTGGATTCCGATGCTTCACTTCAGGTTTACTGTATCCCTTGGACCCTCTTATTGACGATGAAACACAGAAATTGCATCCGAATTTAATGCAAAAGGCACAATGCCGACTTACGTACAAGAGGACTGAAACTCTAACAATCTATGATTTGAACCTCTGCTGTGAGTCCAGTTTTAGTTTCCGATGCTTCACTTCAGGTATACTGTATCCCTTGGACCTTCTTATTGACGATGCAACATAGAAATTGCATCCGAAGATAATACAAAAGGCACAATGCCGACTTATGTAGAAGACGACTGAAACTCTAACTTTCTATGATTTTGAACTCTGCTGTGAGTCCAGTTTTAGTTTCCGATGCTTCACTTCAGGTTTACTGTATCCCTTGGACCTTCTTATTGACGATGAAGCACAGAAATTGCATCCGAAATTAATAAAAAAGGCACAATGCCGATTTAAGTACAAGAGGACTGATAATCTAACTTTCTTTGATTTGAACCCCTCCTGTGAGTCCAGTTTTAGATTCCGATGTTTAACTTCAGAATTACTGTATCCCTTGGACCTTCTTATTGACGATGAAACACAGAAATCGCATCCGAATTTAATACAAAAGGCACAATGCCGACTTAAGTACAAGAGGACTGAAACTCTAACTTTCTATGATTTGAACCCCTCCTGTGTGTCCAGTTTTAGATTCCGATGCTTAACTTCAAGTTTATTGTATCCCTTGGTCTTTCTTATAGACGATGAAACAGAGAAATTGCATCCGAATTTAATACAAAAGGCACAATGCCGACTTAAGTACAAGAGGACTGATACTCTAACTTTCCATGATTTGAACCCCTCCTGTGAGTCCTGTTTTAGATTCCGATGGTTAACTTCTGGTTTACTGTATCCCTTGGACCCTCGTATTGACGATGAAACACAGAAATTGCATCCGAATTTAATACAAAAGGCACAATGCCGACCTAAGTACAAGAGTACTGAAACTCTAACTTTCTATGATTTGAACCTCTGCTGTGAGTCCAGTTTTAGTTTCCGATGCTTCACTTCAGGTTTACTGTATTCCTTGGACCTTCTTATTGACGATTAAACACAGAAATTGCATCCGAATTTAATACAAAAGGCACAATGCCGACTTAAGTACAAGAGGACTGAAACTCTAACTTTCTATGATTTGAACCTCTGCTGTGAGTCCAGTTTTAGTTTCCGATGCTTCACTTCAGGTTTACTGTATACCTTGGACCTTCTTATTGACGATGAAACACAGAAATTGCATCCGAATTTAATAAAAAAGGCACAATGACGACTTAAGTACAAGAGGACTGAAACTCTAAATTTTTATGATTTGAACCTCTGCTGTGGGTCCAGTTTTAGTTTCCGATGCTTCACTTTACGTTTACTGTATCCCTTGGACCTTCCTATTGACGATGAAACACAGATATTGCATCCGAATTGAATAAAAAAGGCACAATGCCAACTTAAGTACAAGAAGACTGATACTCTAACTTTCTATGATTTGAACCTCTCCTGTGAGTCCAGTTTTTGATTCCGATGCTTCACTTCGGGTTTACTGAATCCCTTGGACCCTCGTATTGACGATGAAACACAGAAATTGCATCCGAATTTAATACAAAAGGCACAATGAGGACTTAAGTGCACGAGGACTGAATCTCTAACTTTCAATGATTTGAACCTGTGATGTGAGTCCAGTTTTAGTTTCCGATGCTTAACTTCAGGTTTACTGTATCCCTTGGACCTTCTTATTAACGATGAAACACAGAAATTGCATCCGAATTTAATACAAAAGGCACAATGCCGACTTAAGTACAACAGGACTGAAACTCTAACTTTCTATGATTTGAACCTCTGCTGTGAGTCCAGTTTTAGTTTCCGATTCTTCACTTCAGGTTTACTGTGTCCCTTGGTCCTTCTTATTGACGATGAAACACAGAAATTGCATCCGAATTTAATAAAAATGCACAATGCCGACTTAAGTCAAGAGGACTGAAACTTAAACTTTCTATGATTTGTACGTCTGCTGTGAGTCCAGTTTTAGTTTCCGATGCTTCACTTCAGGTTTACTGTATCCCTTGTACCTTCTTATTGACGATGAAACACATAAATTGCATCCGAATTCAATACAAAAGGCACAATGCCGACTTAAGTTCAAGAGGACTGAGACTCTAACTTTCTATGATTTGAACCTCTGCTGTGAGTCCAGTTTTAGTTTCCGATGCTTCACTTCAGGTTTACTGTATTCCTTGGACCTTCTTATTGACGATGAAACACAGAAATTGCATTCGAATTTAATACAAAAGGCACAATGCTGACTTACGTACAAGAGGACTGAATCTCTAACTTTCTGTGATTTGAACCCCTCCTGTGAGTCCAGTTTTAGTTTCCGATGATTCACTTCAGGTTTACTGTGTCCCTTGGTCCTTCTTATTGACGATGAAACACAGAAATTGCATCCGAATTTAATAAAAATGCACAATGCCGACTTAAGTCAAGAGGACTGAAACTTAAACTTTCTATGATTTGTACGTCTGCTGTGAGTCCAGTTTTAGTTTCCGATGCTTCACTTCAGGTTTACTGTATCCCTTGTACCTTCTTATTGACGATGAAACACATAATTGCATCCGAATTCAATACAAAAGGCACAATGCCGACTTAAGTACAAGAGGACTGAGACTCTAACTTTCTATGATTTGAACCTCTGCTGTGAGTCCAGTTTTAGTTTCCGATGCTTCATTTCAGGTATACTGTATTCCTTGGACCTTCTTATTGACGATTAAACACAGAATTGCATCCGAATTTAATACAAAAGGCACAATGCCGACTTAAGTACAAGAGGACTGAAACTCTAACTTTCTATGATTTGAACCTCTGCTGTGAGTCCAGTTTTAGTTTCCGATGCTTCACTTCAGGTTTACTGTATACCTTGGACCTTCTTATTGACGATGAAACACAGAAATTGCATCCGAATTTAATAAAAAAGGCACAATGACGTCTTAAGTACAAGAGGACTGAAACTCTAAATTTTTATGATTTGAACCTCTGCTGTGGGTCCAGTTTTAGTTTCCGATGCTTCACTTTACGTTTACTGTATCCCTTGGACCTTCCTATTGACGATGAAACACAGATATTGCATCCGAATTGAATAAAAAAGGCACAATGCCAACTTAAGTACAAGAAGACTGATACTCTAACTTCTATGATTTGAACCTCTCCTGTGAGTCCAGTTTTTGATTCCGATGCTTCACTTCGGGTTTACTGAATCCCTTGGACCCTCGTATTGACGATGAAACACAGAAATTGCATCCGAATTTAATACAAAAGGCACAATGAGGACTTAAGTGCACGAGGACTGAATCTCTAACTTTCAATGATTTGAACCTGTGATGTGAGTCCAGTTTTAGTTTCCGATGCTTAACTTCAGGTTTACTGTATCCCTTGGACCTTCTTATTAACGATGAAACACAGAAATTGCATCCGAATTTAATACAAAAGGCACAATGCCGACTTAAGTACAACAGGACTGAAACTCTAACTTTCTATGATTTGAACCTCTGCTGTGAGTCCAGTTTTTAGTTTCCGATTCTTCACTTCAGGTTTACTGTGTCCCTTGGTCCTTCTTATTGACGATGAAACACAGAAATTGCATCCGAATTTAATAAAAATGCACAATGCCGACTTAAGTCAAGAGGACTGAAACTTAAACTTTCTATGATTTGTACGTCTGCTGTGAGTCCAGTTTTAGTTTCCGATGCTTCACTTCAGGTTTACTGTATCCCTTGTACCTTCTTATTGACGATGAAACACATAATTGCATCCGAATTCAATACAAAAGGCACAATGCCGACTTAAGTACAAGAGGACTGAGACTCTAACTTTCTATGATTTGAACCTCTGCTGTGAGTCCAGTTTTAGTTTCCGATGCTTCACTTCAGGTTTACTGTATTCCTTGGACCTTCTTATTGACGATGAAACACATAAATTGCATCCGAATTCAATACAAAAGGCACAATGCCGACTTAAGTACAAGAGGACTGAGACTCTAACTTTCTATGATTGAACCTCTGCTGTGAGTCCAGTTTTAGTTTCCGATGCTTCATTTCAGGTTTACTGTATTCCTTGGACCTTCTTATTGACGATGAAACACAGAAATTGCATTCGAATTTAATACAAAAGGCACAATGCCGACTTACGTACAAGAGGACTGAATCTCTAACTTTCTGTGATTTGAACCCCTCCTGTGAGTCCAGTTTTAGATTCCGATGCTTAACTTCAGGTTTACTGTATCCCTTGGACCTTCTTATTGACGATGAAACACAGAAATTGCATCCGAATTTAATACAAAAGGCACAATGCCGACTTAAGTACAAGAGGACTGAAACTCTCACTTTCTATGATTTGAACCTCTCCTGTGAGTCCAGTTTTAGTTTCCGATGCTACACTTCAGCTTTACTGTATCCCTTGGACCTTCGTATTGAAGATGAAACGTAGAAATTGCATCCGAATTTAATACAAAAGGCACAATGCCGACTTAAGTACAAGAGGACTGAAACTCTAACTTCTATGATTTGAACCTCTGCTGTGAGTCCAGTTTTAGTTTCCGATGCTTCACTTCAGGTTTACTGTATCCCTAAGACCTTCTTATTGACGATGAAAGACAGAAATTGCATCTGACTGTAATAAAAAAGGCACAATGCCGACTTAAGTACAAGAAGACTGATACTCTAACTTTCTATGATTTGAACCCCTCCTGTGAGTCCAGTTTTAGATTCCGATGCTTAACTTCTGGTTTACTGTATCCCTTGGACCCTCTTATTGACGATGAAACACAGAAATTGCATCCGAATTTAATACAAAAGGCACAATGCCGACTTACGTACAAGAGGACTGAAACTCTAACTTTCTATGCTTTGAACCTCTGCTGTGAGTCCAGTTTTAGTTTCCGATGCTTCACTTCAGGTATACTGTATCCCTTGGACCTTCTTATTGACGATTGAAACATAGAAATTGCATCCGAAGATAATACAAAAGGCACAATGCCGACTTATGTAGAAGACGACTGAAACTCTAACTTTCTATGATTTGGAACTCTGCTGTGAGTCCAGTTTTAGTTTCCGATTTTTCACTTCAGGTTTACTGTATCCCTTGGACCTTCTTATTGATGATGAAGCACAGAAATTGCATCCGAAATTAATAAAAAGGCACAATGCCGACTTAAGTACAAGAGGACTGATAATCTAACTTTCTATGATTTGAACCCCTCCTGTGAGTCCAGTTTTAGATTCCGAGGATTAACTTCAGGTTTACTGTATCCCTTGGACCTTCTTATTGACGATGAAACACAGAAATTGCATCCGAATTTAATACAAAAGGCACAATGCCGACTTAAGTACAAGTGTACTGATACTCTAATTTTCGATGATTTGAACCTCTCCTGTGAGTCCAGTTTTAGATTCCGATGCTTCAGTTCAGGTTAACTGTATCCCTTGGACCCTCTTATTGACGATGAAACACAGAAATTGCATCCGAATTTAATACAGAAGGCACAATGCCGACTTAAGTACAAGAGGACTGAAACTCTAACTTTCTATGCTTTGTACCTCTGCTGTGAGTCCAGTTTTAGTTTCCGATGCTTCACCTTTGGTATACTGTATCCCTTGGACCTTCTTATTGACGATGAAACATAGAAATTGCATCCGAAGATAATACAAAAGGCACAATGCCGACTTAAGTAGAAGACGACTGAAACTCTAACTTTCTATGATTTGAAACTCTGCTGTGAGTCCAGTTTTAGTTTCCGATGCTTCACTTCAGGTTTACTGTATCCCTTGGAACTTCTTATTGACGGTAAAGCACAGAAATTGCATCCGAAATTAATAAAAAAGGCACAATGCCGACTTAAGTACAAGAGGACTGATACTTCAACTTTCTATGATTTGAACCCCTCCTGTGAGTCCAGTTTTAGATTCCGATGTTTAACTTCAGGTTTACTGTATCCCATGGACCTTCTTATTGACGATGAAACACAGAAATTGCATCCGAATTTAATACAAAAGGCACAATGCCGACTTACGTACAAGAGGACTGAAACTCTAACTTTCTATGATTTGAACCTCTGCTGTGAGACCAGTTTTAGATTCCGATGCTTAACTTCAGGTTTACTGTATCCCTTGGACTTTCTTATAGACGATGAAACACAGAAATTGCATCCGAATTTAATACAAAAGGCACAATGCCGACTTAAGTACAAGAGGACTGATACTCTAACTTTCTATGATTTGAACCACTCCTGTGAGTCCAGTTTTAGATTCCGATGCTTAACTTCTGGTTTACTGTATCCCTTGGACCCTCGTATTGACGATGAAACACAGAAATTGCATCCGAATTTAATACAAAAGGCACAATGCCGACTTAAATACAAGAGTACTGAAACTCTAACTTTCTATGATTTGAACCTCTGCTGTGAGTCCAGTTTTAGTTTCCGATGCTTCACTTCAGGTTTACTGTATTCCTTGAACCTTCTTATTGACGATGAAACACAGAAATTACATCCGAATTTAATACAAAAGGCACAATGCCGACTTAAGTACAAGAGGACTGAAACTCTAACTTTCTATGATTTGAACCTCTGCTGTGAGTACAGTTTTAGTTTCCGATGCTTCATTTCAGGTTTACTGTATCCCTTGGACCTTCTTATTGACGATGAAACACAGAAATTGCATCCGAATTTAGTACAAAAAGCACAATGCCGACTTAAGTACAAGAGGACTGAAACTCTAACTTTCTATGATTTGAACCTCTGCTGTGGGTCCAGTTTTAGTTTCTGATGCTTCACTTCATGTTTACTGTATCCCTTGGACCTTCCTATTGACGATGAAACACAGAAATTGCATCCGAATTTAATAAAAAAGGCACAATGCCGACTTAAGTAAAAGAGGACTATTACTCTAACTTTCTATGATTTGAACTCGCCTGTGAGTCCAGTTTTAGATTCCGATGCTTCAATTCGGGTTTACTGTATCCCTTGGATCCTCTTATTGACGATGAAACACAGAAATTGCATCCGAATTTAATACAAAAGGCACAATGGCGACTTAAGTACATGAGGACTGAAACTCTAGTTTTCTATGATTTGAACCTCTGCTGTGAGACCAGTTCTAGTTTCCGATGCTTCACTTCAGGTTAATGTATCCCTTGGACCTTCCTATTGACGATGAAACAGAAATTGCATCCGAATTTAATAAAAAAGGCACAATGCCAACTTAAGTACAAGAGGACTGATACTCTAACTTTCTATGATTTGAACCCCTCCTGTGAGTCCAGTTTTAGTTTCCGATTCTTCACTTCAGGTTTACTGTATCCTTTGGACTTTCTTATTGACGATGAAACACAGAAATTGCATCCGAATTTAATAAAAAAAGGCACAATGCCGACTTAAGTACAAGAGGACTGATACTCTAACTTTCTATGAGTTGAACCCCTCCTGTGAGTCCAGTTTTAGATTCCGATGCTTAACCTCTGGTTTACTGTATCCCTTGGACCTTCTTATTGACGATGAAACACAGAAATTGCATCCGTATTTAAAACAAAAGGCACAATGCCGACTTAAGTAAAAGAGGACTGATACTCTAACTTTCTATGATTTGAACCTCTCCTGTGAGTCCAGTTTTAGATTCCGATGCTTCATTTAGGGTTTACTGTATCCCTTGGATCCTCTTATTGACGATGAAACACAGAAATTGCATCCGAATTTAATACAAAAGGCACAATGCCGACTTACGTACATGAGGACTGAAACTCTAACTTCTATGATTTGAACCTCTGCTGTGAGTCCAGTTTTAGTTTCCGATGCTTCACTTCAGGTTTACTGTATCCCTAAGACCTTCTTATTGACGATGAAAGACAGAAATTGCATCTGACTGTAATAAAAAAGGCACAATGCCGACTTAAGTACAAGAAGACTGATACTCTAACTTTCTATGATTTGAACCCCTCCTGTGAGTCCAGTTTTAGATTCCGATGCTTAACTTCTGGTTTACTGTATCCCTTGGACCCTCTTATTGACGATGAAACACAGAAATTGCATCCGAATTTAATACAAAAGGCACAATGCCGACTTACGTACAAGAGGACTGAAACTCTAACTTTCTATGCTTTGAACCTCTGCTGTGAGTCCAGTTTTAGTTTCCGATGCTTCACTTCAGGTATACTGTATCCCTTGGACCTTCTTATTGACGATGAAACATAGAAATTGCATCCGAAGATAATACAAAAGGCACAATGCCGACTTATGTAGAAGACGACTGAAACTCTAACTTTCTATGATTTGGAACTCTGCTGTGAGTCCAGTTTTAGTTTCCGATGTTTCACTTCAGGTTTACTGTATCCCTTGGACCTTCTTATTGATGATGAAGCACAGAAATTGCATCCGAAATTAATAAAAAAGGCACAATGCCGACTTAAGTACAAGAGGACTGATAATCTAACTTTCTATGATTTGAACCCTCCTGTGAGTCCAGTTTTAGATTCCGAGGATTAACTTCAGGTTTACTGTATCCCTTGGACCTTCTTATTGACGATGAAACACAGAAATTGCATCCGAATTTAATACAAAAGGGACAATGCCGTTTTAAGTACAAGAGTACTGATACTCTAATTTTCGATGATTTGAACCTCTCCTGTGAGTCCAGTTTTAGATTCCGATGCTTCACTTCAGGTTAACTGTATCCCTTGGACCCTCTTATTGACGATGAAACACAGAAATCGCATCCGAATTTAATACAAAAGGCACAATGCCGACTTAAGTACAAGAGGACTGAAACTCTAACTTTCTATGCTTTGTACCTCTGCTGTGAGTCCAGTTTTAGTTTCCGATGCTTCACCTTTGGTATACTGTATCCCTTGGACCTTCTTATTGACGATGAAACATAGAAATTGCATCCGAAGATAATACAAAAGGCACAATGCCGACTTAAGTAGAAGACGACTGAAACTCTAACTTCTATGATTTGAACCTCTGCTGTGAGTCCAGTTTTAGATTCCGATGCTACACTTCAGGTTTACTGTATCCCTTGGAACTTCTTATTGACGATGAAGCACAGAAATTGCATCCGAAATTGATAAAAAAGGCACAATGCCGACTTAAGTACAAGAGGACTGATACTTCAACTTTCTATGATTTGAACCCCTCCTGTGAGTCCAGTTTTAGATTCCGATGTTTAACTTCAGGTTTACTGTATCCCATGGACCTTCTTATTGACGATTAAACACAGAAATTGCATCCGAATTTAATACAAAAGGCACAATGCCGACTTACGTACAAGAGGACTGAAACTCTAACTTTCTATGATTTGAACCTCTGCTGTGAGACCAGTCTTAGATTCCGATGCTTAACTTCAGGTTTACTGTATCCCTTGGACTTTCTTATAGACGATGAAACACAGAAATTGCATCCGAATTTAATACAAAAGGCACAATGCCGACTTAAGTACAAGAGGACTGATACTCTAACTTTCTATGATTTGAACCACTCCTGTGAGTCCAGTTTTAGATTCCGATGCTTAACTTCTGGTTTACTGTATCCCTTGGACCCTCGTATTGACGATGAAACACAGATATTGCATCCGAATTTAATACAGAAGGCACAATGCCGACTTAAATATAAGAGTACTGAAACTCTAACTTTCTATGATTTGAACCTCTGCTGTGAGTCCAGTTTAGTTTCCGATGCTTCACTTCAGGTTTACTGTATTCCTTGGACCTTCTTATTGACGATGAAACACAGAAATTACATCCGAATTTAATACAAAAGGCACAATGCAGACTTAAGTACAAGAGGACTGAAAGTCTAACTTTCTATGATTTGAACCTCTGCTGTGAGTACAGTTTTAGTTTCCGATGCTTCACTTCAGGTTTACTGTATCCCTTGGACCTTCTTATTGACGATGAAACACAGAAATTGCATCCGAATTTAGTACAAAAAGCACAATGCCGACTTAAGTACAAGAGGACTGAAACTCTAACTTTCTATGATTTGAACCTCTGCTGTGGGTCCAGTTTTAGTTTCTGATGCTTCACTTCATGTTTACTGTATCCCTTGGACCTTCCTATTGACGATGAAACACAGAAATTGCATCCGAATTTAATAAAAAAGGCCCAATGACAACTTAAGTACAAGAGGACTGATACTCTAACTTTCTAAGATTTGAACCCCTCCTGTGAGTCCAGTTTAGTTTCCGATGCTTCACTTCAGGTTTACCGTATCCTTTGGACCTTCTTATTGACGATGAAACACAGAAATTGCATCCGAATTTAATAAAAAAGGCACAATGCCGACTTAAGTACGAGAGGACTGATACTCTAACTTTCTATGATTTGAACCCCTCCTGTGAGTCTAGTTTTAGATTCCGATGCTTAACCTCTGGTTTACTGTATCCCTTGGACCTTCTTATTGACGATGAAACACAGAAATTGCATCCGTATTTAATACAAAAGGCACAATGCCGACTTAAGTAAAAGAGGACTGATACTCTAACTTTCTATGATTTGAACCTCGCCTGTGAGTCCAGTTTTAGATTCCGATGCTTCAATTCGGGTTTACTGTATCCCTTGGATCCTCTTATTGACGATGAAACACAGAAATTGCATCCGAATTTAATACAAAAGGCACAATGGCGACTTAAGTACATGAGGACTGAAACTCTAACTTTCTATGATTTGAGCCTCTGCTGTGAGACCAGTTTTAGTTTCCGATGCTTCACTTCAGGTTAATGTATCCCTTGGACCTTCCTATTGACGATGAAACAGAAATTGCATCCGAATTTAATAAAAAAGGCACAATGCCAACTTAAGTACAAGAGGACTGATACTCTAACTTTCTATGATTTGAACCCCTCCTGTGAGTCCAGTTTTAGTTTCCGATTCTTCACTTCAGGTTTACTGTATCCTTTGGACCTTCTTATTGACGATGAAACACAGAAATTGCATCCGAATGTAATAAAAAAAGGCACAATGCCGACTTAAGTACAAGAGGACTGATACTCTAACTTTCTATGAGTTGAACCACTCCTGTGAGTCCAAGTTTTAGATTCCGATGCTTAACCTCTGGTTTACTGTATCCCTTGGACCTTCTTATTGACGATGAAACACAGAAATTGCATCCGTATTTAAAACAAAAGGCACAATGCCGACTTAAGTAAAAGAGGACTGATACTCTAACTTTCTATGATTTGAACCTCTCCTGTGAGTCCAGTTTTAGATTCCGATGCTTCATTTAGGGTTTACTGTACCCTTGGATCCTCTTATTGACGATGAAACACAGAAATTGCATCCGAATTTAATACAAAAGGCACAATGCCGACTTAAGTACATGAGGACTGAAACTCTAACTTTCTATGATTTGAACCTCTGCTGTGAAACCAGTTTTAGTTTCCGATGCTTCACTTCAGGTTTACTGTATCCCTAGGACCTTCTTATTGACGATGAAACACAGAATGTGCATCGGAATTTAATACAAAAGGCACAATGCCGACATAAGTACAAGAGGACTGACACTTTAATTTTCTATGATTTGAACGCACCTGTGAGTTCAGTTTCAGATTCCGATGCTTTACTTCAGGTTTACTGTATCCCTTGGACCTTCTTATTGACGATGAAACACAGAAATTGCATCCGAATTTAATACAAAGAGCACAATACCGACTTAAGTAGAGGTGGAGTGACACTCTAACTTTCTATGATTTGAACCTCTGCTGTCAGTCCAGTTTTAGATTACGATGCTTCAGGTTTACTGTATCCCTCGGACCTTCTTATTGACGATGAAACACAGAAATTGCATCCGAATTTAATACAAAAGGCACAATGCCGACTTAAGTACAAGAAGACTGAAACTCTAACTTTCTATGATTTGAACCTCTCCTGTAAGCCCAGTTTTAGATTCCGATGCTTCACTTTAGGTTTACTGTATACCTTGCACATTCTTATTGACGATGAAACACAGATATTGCATCGGAATTAAATTCAAAAGGCACAATGCCGACTTAAGTACATGAGGACTGACACTCTAACTTTCTATGAATTGAGCGTCTCCTGTGAGTCCAGTTTTAGATTCCGATGCTTCACTTCAGGTTTACTGTATCCCTCGGACCTTCTTATTGACGATGAAGCACAGAAATTGCATCCGAAATTAATAAAAAAGGCACAATGCCGACTTAAGTACAAGAGGACTGATACTTCAACTTTCTATGATTTGAACCCCTCCTGTGAGTCCAGTTTTAGATTCCGATGTTTAACTTCAGGTTTACTGTATCCCATGGACCTTCTTATTGACGATGAAACACAGAAATTGCATCCGAATTTAATACAAAAGGCACAATGCCGACTTAAATACAAGAGTACTGAAACTCTAACTTTCTATGATTTGAACCTCTGCTGTGAGTCCAGTTTTAGTTTCCGATGCTTCACTTCAGGTTTACTGTATTCCTTGCTTCTTCTTTTGACGATGAAACACAGAAATTACATCCGAATTTAATAAAAAAGGCACAATGCCGACTTAAGTACAAGAGGACTGAAACTCTAACTTTCTATGATTTGAACCTCTGCTGTGAGTACAGTTTTAGATTCCGATGCTTAACCTCTGGTTTACTGTATCCCTTGGACCTTCTTATTGACGATGAAACAAAGAAATTGCATCCGTATTTAATACAAAAGGCACAATGCCGACTTAAGTAAAAGATGACTGATACTCTAACTTTCTATGATTTGAACCTCGCCTGTGAGTCCAGTTTTAGATTCCGATGCTTCAATTCGGGTTTACTGTATCCCTTGGATCCTCTTATTGACGATGAAACACAGAAATTGCATCCGAATTTAATACAAAAGGCACAATGCCGACTTATGTACATGAGGACTGAAACTCTAACTTTCTATGATTTGTACCTCTGCTGTGAAACCAGTTTTAGTTTCCGATGCTTCACTTCAGGTTTACTGTATCCCTAGGACCTTCTTATTGACGATGAAACACAGATTGTGCATCCGAATTTAATACAAAAGGCACAATGCCGACTTAAGTACAAGAGGACTGACACTCTAATTTTCTATGATTTGAACCGCACCTGCGAGTTCAGTTTTAGATTCCGATGCTTTACTTCAGGTTTACTGTATCCCTTGGACCTTCTTATTGACGATGAAACACAGAAATTGCATCCGAATTTAATACAAAGAGCACAATACCGACTTAAGTAGAGGTGGAGTGACACTCTAACTTTCTATGATTTGAACCTCTCCTGTGAGTCCAGTTTTAGATTCCGATGCTTCACTTCAGGTTTACTGTATCCCTTGCACCTTCTTATTGACGATGAAACACAGAAATTGCATTCGAATTTAATACAAAAGGAACAATGCCGACTTAAGTACAAGGAGAGTGACACTCTAACTTTCTATGAATTGAACGTCTCCTGTGAGTCCAGTTTTAGATTCCGATGCTTCACTTCAGGTTTACTGTATCCCTCGGACCTTCTTATTGACGATGAAGCACAGAAATTGCATCCGAAATTAATAAAAAAGGCACAATGCCGACTTAAGTACAAGAGGACTGATACTTCAACTTTCTATGATTTGAACCCCTCCTGTGAGTCCAGTTTTAGATTCCGGTGTTTAACTTCAGGTTTACTGTATCCCATGGGCCTTCTTATTGACGATGAAACACAGAAATTGCATCCGAATTTAATACAAAAGGCACAATGCCGACTTACGTACAAGAGGACTGAAACTCTAACTTTCTATGATTTGAACCTCTGCTGTGAGACCAGTTTTAGCTTCCGATGCTTAACTTCAGGTTTACTGTATCCCTTGGACTTTCTTATAGACGATGAAACACAGAAATTGCATCCGAATTTAATACAAAAGGCACAATGCCGACTTAAGTACAAGAGGACTGATACTCTAACTTTCTATGATTTGAACCACTCCTGAGAGTCCAGTTTTAGATTCCGATGCTTAACTTCTGGTTTACTGTATCCTTTGGACCCTCGTATTGACGATGAAACACAGAAATTGCATCCGAATTTAATACAAAAGGCACAATGCCGACTTAAATACAAGTGTACTGAAACTCTAACTTTCTATGTTTTGAACCTCTGCTGTGAGTCCAGTTTTAGTTTCCGATGCTTCACTTCAGGTTTACTGTATTCCTTGGACCTTCTTATTGACGATGAAACACAGAAATTACATCCGAATTTAATACAAAAGGCACAATGCCGACTTAAGTACAAGAGGACTGAAACTCTAACTTTCTATGATTTGAACCTCTGCTGTGGGTCCAGTTTTAGTTTCCGATGCTTCACTTCATGTTTACTGTATCCCTTGGACCTTCCTATTGACGATGAAACACAGAAATTGCATCCGAATTTAATAAAAAAGGCCCAATGCCAACTTAAGTACAACAGGACTGATACTCTAACTTTCTATGATTTGAACCCCTTCTGTGAGTCCAGTTTTAGTTTCCGATGCTTCACTTCAGGTTTACTGTATCCTTTGGACCTTCTTATTGACGATGAAACACAGAAATTGCATCCGAATTTAATAAAAAAGGCACAATGCCGACTTAAGTACGAGAGGACTGATACTCTAACTTTCTATGATTTGAACCACTCCTGTGAGTCCAGTTTTAGATTCCGATTCTTAACCTCTGGTTTACTGTATCCCTTGGACCTTCTTATTGACGATGAAACACAGAAATTGCATCCGTATTTAATACAAAAGGCACAATGCCGACTTAAGTAAAAGATGACTGATACTCTAACTTTCTATGATTTGAACCTCGCCTGTGAGTCCAGTTTTAGATTCCGATGCTGCAATTCGGGTTTACTGTATCCCTTGGATCCTCTTATTGACGATGAAACACAGAAATTGCATCCGAATTTAATACAAAAGGCACAATGGCGACTTAAGTACATGAGGACTGAAACTCTAACTTTCTATTATTTGAACCTCTGCTGTGAGACCAGTTTTAGTTTCCGATGCTTCACTTCAGGTTAATGTATCCCTTGGACCTTCCTATTGACGATGAAACAGAAATTGCATCCGAATTTAATAAAAAAGGCACAATGCCAACTTAAGTACAAGAGGACTGATACTTTAACTTTCTATGATTTGAACCCCTCCTGTGAGTCCAGTTATAGTTTCCGATGCTTCACTTCAGGTTTACTGTATCCTTTGGACCTTCTTATTGACGATGAAACAAAGAAATTGCATCCGAATTTAATACAAAAGGCACAATGCCGACTTAAGTACAAGAAGACTGAAACTCTAACTTTCTATGATTTGAACCTCTCCTGTAAGTCCAGTTTTAGATTCCGATGCTTCACTTTAGGTTTACTGTATACCTTGCACATTCTTATTGACGATGAAACACAGATATTGCATCGGAATTAAATTCAAAAGGCACAATGCCGACTTAAGTACATGAGGACTGACACTCTAACTTTCTATGATTTGAACCTCTCCTGTGAGTCCAGTTTTAGATTCCGATGCTTCACTTCAGGTTTACTGTATCCCTTGCACCTTCTTATTGACGATGAAACACAGAAATTGCATTCGAATTTAATACAAAAGGAACAATGCCGACTTAAGTACAAGGAGAGTGACACTCTAACTTTCTATGAATTGAACGTCTCCTGTGAGTCCAGTTTTAGATTCCGATGCTTCACTTCAGGTTTACTGTATCCCTTGGACCATCTTATTGACGATGAAACACAGAAATTGCAACCGAATTTAATACAAAAGGCACAATGGCAACTTAAGTATTAGAGGAATGACACTCTCACTTTCTATGATTTGAACCTTTCCTGTGAGTCCAGTTTTAGATTCCGATGCTTCACTTCAGGTCTACTGTATCCCTTGGCCCTTCTTATTGACGATGAAACACAGAAATTGCATCCAAATTTAATACAAAAGGCACAATGCCGACTTAAGTACATGAAGACTGACACTCTAACTTTCTATGATTTGAACCTCTCCTGTGAGTCCAGTTTTAGATTCCAATGCTTCACTTCAGGTTTACTGTATACCTTGCACATTCTTATTGACGATGGAACACAGATATTGCATCGGAATTAAATTCAAAAGGCATAATGCCGACTTAAGTACATGAGGACTGACACTCTAACTTTCTATGATTTGAACCTCTCCTGTGAGTACAGTTTTAGATTTCGATGCTTCACTTTATGTTTACTGTATCCCTTGGACCTTCTTATTGACGATGAAACACAGAAATTGCATCCGAAATTATTACAAAAGGCACAATGCCGACATAAGTACAAGAGGACTGACACTTTCACTTTCTATGATTTGAACCTCGCCTGTGAGTCCAGTTTTAGATTCCGATGCTTCATTTCGGGTTTACTGTATCCCTTGGATCCTCTTATTGACGATGAAACACAGAAATTGCATCCGAATTTAATACAAAAGGCACAATGCCGACGTAAGTACATGAGGACTGAAACTCTAACTTTCTATGATTTGAACCTCTACTGTGAGACCAGTTTTAGTTTCCGATGCTTTACTTCAGGTTTACTGTATCCCTTGGACCTTCTTATTGACGATGAAACACAGAAATTGCATCCGAATTTAATACAAAAGGCACAATGCCGACTTAAGTACAAGAGGACTGAAACTCTAACTTTCTATGATTTGAACCTCTGCTGTGGGTCCAGTTTTAGTTTCCGATGCTTCACTTCATGTTTACTGTATCCCTTGGACCTTCCTATTGACGATGAAACACAGAAATTGCATCCGAATTTAATAAAAAAGGCACAATGCCAACTTAAGTACAAGAGGACTGATACTCTAACTTTCTATGCTTTGAACCCCTCCTGTGAGTCCGGTTTTAGTTTCCGATGCTTCACTTCAGGTTTACTGTATCCTTTGGACCTTCTTATTGACGATGAAACACAGAAATTGCATCCGAATTTAATAAAAAAGGCACAATGCCGACTTAGGTACAAGAGGACTAATACTCTAACTTTCTATGATTTGAACCCCTCCTGTGAGTCCAGTTTTAGATTCCGATACTTAACCTCTGGTTTACTGTATCCCTTGGACCTTCTTATTGACGATGAAACACAGAAATTGCATCCGTATTTAATACAAAAGGCACAATGCCGACTTAAGTAAAAGAGGACTGATACTCTAACTTTCTATGATTTGAACCTCTCCTGTGAGTCCAGTTTTAGATTCCGATGCTTCATTTAGGGTGTACTGTATCCCTTGGATGCTCTTATTGACGATGAAACACAGATATTGCATCCGAATTTAATACAAAAGGCACAATGCCGACTTAAGTACATGAGGACTGAAACTCTAAGTTTCTATGATTTGAACCTCTGCTGTGAGACCAGTTTTAGTTTCCGATGCTTCACTTCAGGTTTACTGTATCCCTTGGAACTTCTTATTGTCGATGAAACACAGAAATTGCATCCGAATTTAATACAAAAGGCACAATGCTGACTTAAGTACAAGAGGACTGACACTCTAATTTTCTATGATTTGAACCGCACCTGTGAGTCCAGTTTTAGATTCCGACGCTTCACTTCAGGTTTACTGTATCCCTTGGACCTTCTTATTGACGATGAAACACAGAAATTGCATCCGAATTTAATACAAAGAGCACAATACCGACTTAAGTAGAGGAGGAGTGACACTCTAACTTTCTATGATTTGAACCTCTGCTGTCAGTCCAGTTTTAGATTACGATGCTTCAGGTTTACTGTATCCCTCGGACCTTCTTATTGACGATGAAACACAGAAATTGCATCCGAATTTAATACAAAAATCACAATGCCGACTTAAGTACATGAGGACTGAAACTCTAACTTTCTATGATTTGAACCTCTGCTGTGAGTCCAGTTTTAGTTTCCGATGCTTCACTTCAGGTTTACTGTATCCCTTGGACCTTCTTATTGACGATGGAACACAGAAATTGCATCCGAATTTTATACAAAAGGCACAATGCCGACTTAAGTACAAGAGGACTGAAACTCTAACTTTCTATGATTTGAACCTCTGCTGTGGGTCCAGTTTTAGTTTCCGATGCTTCACTTCATGTTTACTGTATCCCTTGGACCTTCCTATTGACGATGAAACACAGAAATTGCATCCGAATTTAATACAATAGGCACAATGGCAACTTAAGTATTAGAGGAATGACACTCTCACTTTCTATGATTTGAACCTTTCCTGTGAGTCCAGTTTTAGATTCCGATGCTTCACTTCAGGTTTACTGTTTCCCTTGGCCCTTCATATTGACGATGAAACACAGAAATTGCATCTGAATTTAATACAAGAGGCACAATGCCGACTTAAGTACAAGAAGACTGACACTCTAACTTTCTATGATTTGAACCTCTCCTGTGAGTCCAGTTTTAGATTCCAATGCTTCACTTCAGGTTTACTGTATACCTTGCACATTCTTATTGACGATGAAACACAGATATTGCATCGGAATTAAATTCAAAAGGCATAATGCCGACTTAAGTACATGAGGACTGACACTCTAACTTTCTATGATTTGAACCTCTCCTGTGAGTCCAGTTTTAGATTCCGATACTTCACTTCAGGTTTACTGTATCTCTTGGACCCTCTTATTGACGATGTAACACAGAAGTTGTATCCGAATTTAATACAAAACGCACAATGGCGACTTAAGTAAAAGAGGAATGGCAGTCTTACTTTCTATGATTGGAACCCCTCCTGTAAGTCCAGTTTTAGTTTCCGATGCTTCACTTCAGGTTTACCGTATCCCTTGGACCTTCTTATTGACGTTGAAACTCAGAAATTGCATCCGAATTTAATACAAAAGGCACAATGGCGACTTAAGTGAAAGAGGAAAGACACTCTAACTTTCTACAATTTGAACCTCTCCTGTGAATCCAGTTTGAGATTCCGATGCTTCACTTCAGGTTTACTGAATCCCGTGGACTTTCTTATTGACGATGAAACACAGAAATAGCATCCCAATTTATTACAAAAGGCACAATGTCGACTTATGTAGAAGAGGACTGACACTCTAACTTTCTATGATTTGAACCTCTGCTGTGAGTCCAGTTTTAGTTTCCGATGCTTCACTTCAGGTTTACTGTGTCCCTTGGACCTTCTTATTGACGATGAAACACCGAAATTGCATCCGAATTTAATAAAAAAGGCACAATGCCGACTTAAGTACAAGAGGACTGATACTCTAACTTTCTATGATTTGAACCCCTCCTGTGAGTCCAGTTTTAGTATCAGATGCCTAACTTCAGGTTTACTGTATCCCTTGGACCTTCTTATTGACGATGAAACACAGAAATTGCATCCGAATTTAATACAAAAGGCACAATGCCGACTTAAGTACAAGAGTACTGATACTCTAACTTTCGATGATTTGAACCTCTCCTGTGAGTCCAGTTTTAGATTCCGTTGCTTCACTTCAGGTTTACTGTATCCCTTGGACCCTCTTATTGACGATGAAACACAGAAATTGCATCCGAATTTAATACAAAAGGCACAATGCCGACTTAAGTACAAGAGGACTGAAACTCTAACTTTCTATGCTTTGAACCTCTGCTGTGAATCCAGTTTTAGTTTCCGATGCTTCACTTCAGGTATACTGTATCCCTTGGACCTTCTAATTGACGATGGAACATAGAAATTGCATCCGAAGATAATACAAAAGGCACAATGCCGACTTAAGTACAAGAGGACTGAAACTCTAACTTTCTATGATTTGAAACTCTGCTGTGAGTCCAGTTTTAGTTTCCGATGCTTCACTTCAGGTTTACTGTATCCCTTGGACCTTCTTATTGACGATGAAGCACAGAAATTGCATCCGAAATTAATAAAAAAGGCACAATGCCGACTTAAGTACAAGAGGACTGAAACTCTAACTTTCAATGATTTGAACCGCTCCTGTGAGTCCAGATTTAGATTCCGATGTTTAACTTCAGGTTTACTGTATCCCTTGGACTTTCTTATTGACGAGGAAACACAGAAATTACATCCGAATTTAATACAAAAGGCACAATTCCGACTTAAGTACAAGAGGACTGAAACTCTAACTTTCTATGATTTCAACCTCTGCTGTGAGACCAGTTTTAGATTCCGATGCTTAACTTCAGGTTTACTGTATCCCTTGGACTTTCTTATAGACGATGAAACACAGATATTGCATCCGAATTTAATACAAAAGGCACAATGCCGACATAAGTACAAGAAGACTGATACTCTAACTTTCTATGATTTGAACCCATCCTGTGAGTCCAGTTTTAGATTCCGATGCTTAACTTTTGGTTTACTGTATCCCTTGGACCCTCGTATTGACGATGAAACACAGAAATTGCATCCGAATTTAATACAAAAGGCACAATGCCGACTTAAATACAAGAGTACTGAAACTCTAACTTTCTATGATTTGAACCTCTGCTGTGAGTCCAGTTTTAGTTTCCGATGCTTCACTTCAGGTTTACTGTATTCCTTGGACCTTCCTATTGACGATGAAACACAGAAATTGCATCCGAATTTAATAAAAAAGGCACAATGCCAACTTAAGTACAAGAGGACTGATACTCTAACTTTCTATGATTTGAACCCCTCCTGTGAGTCCAGTTTTTGTTTCCGATGCTTCACTTCAGGTTTACTGTATCCCTTGGATCCTCTTTTTGACGATGAAACACAGAAATTGCATCCGAATTTAATGCAAAAGGCACAATGCCGACTTAAGTACATGAGGACTGAAACTCTAACTTTCTATGATTTGAACCCCTCCTGTGAGTCCAGTTTTAGATTCAGATGCTTCACTTCAGGTTTACTGTATCCCTTGGACCTTTTTATTGACGATGAAACACAGAACTTGCATCCGAATTTAATACAAAGAGCACAATACCGACTTAAGTAGAGGAGGAGTGACACTCTAACTTTCTATGAATCTAACCCCTCCTGTCAGACCAGTTTTAGTTTCCGATGCTTCACTTCAGGTTTACTGTATCCTTTGGACCTTCTTATTGACGATGAAACACAGAAATTGCATCCGAATTTAATAAAAAAGGCACAATGCCGACTTAAGTACAAGAGGACTGATACTCTAACTTTCTATGATTTGAACCCCTCCTGTGAGTCCAGTTTTAGATTCCGATGCTTAACCTCTGGTTTACTGTATCCCTTGGACCTTCTTATTGACGATGAAACACAGAAATTGCATCCGTATTTAATACAAAAGGCACAATGCCGACTTAAGTACAAGAGGACTGATACTCTAACTTTCTATGATTTGAACCCCTCCTGTGAGTCCAGTTTTAGATTCAGATGCCTAACTTCAGGTTTACTGCATCCCTTGGAACTTCTTATTGACGATGAAACACAGAAATTGCATATGAATTTAATACAAAAGGCATAATGCCGACTTAAGTACAAGAGTACTGATACTCTAAATTTTGATGATTTGAACCTCTCCTGTGAGTCCAGTTTTAGATTCCGATGCTTCACTTCAGGTTTACTGGATCCCTTGGACCCTCTTATTGACGATGAAACACAGAAATTGCATCCGAATTTAATACAAAAGACACAATGCCGACTTAAGTACAAGAGTACTGAAACTCTAACTTTCTATGCTTTGAAACTCTGCTGTGAGTCCAGTTTTAGTTTCCGATGCTTCACTTCAGGTATACTGTATCCCTTGGACCTTCTTATTGACGATGAAACATAGAAATTGCATCCGAAGATAATACAAAAGGCACAATGCCGACTTAAGTAGAAGACGACTGAAACTCTAACTTTCTATGATTTGAAACTCTGCTGTGAGTCCAGTTTTAGTTTCCGATGCTTCACTTCAGGTTTACTGTATCCCTTGGACCTTCTTATTGTCGATGAAGCACAGAAATTGCATCCGAAATTAATAAAAAAGGCACAATGCCGACTTAAGTACAAGAGGACTGATACTCTAACTTTCTATGATTTGAACCCCTCCTGTGTGTCCAGTTTTAGATTCCGATGTTTAACTTCAGGTTTACTGTATCCCTTGGACCTTCTTATTGACGAGGAAACACAGAAATTACATCCGAATTTAATACAAAAGGCACAATGCCGACTTAAGTACAAGAGGACTGAAACTCTAACTTTCTATGATTTGAACCCCTCCTGTGAGTCCAGTTTTAGATTCCGATGCTTAACTTCTGGTTTACTGTATCCCTTGGACCCTCGTATTGACGATGAAACACAGAAATTGCATCCGAATTTAATACAAAAGGCACAATGCCGACATAAATACAAGAGTACTGAAACTCTAACTTTCAATGATTTGAACCTCTGCTGTGAGTTCAGTTTTAGTTTCCGATGCTTCACTTCAGGTTTACTGTATTCCTTGGACCTTCTTATTGACGATGAAACACAGAAATTGCATCCGAATTTAATACAAAAGGCACAATGCCGACTTAAGTACAAGAGGACTGAAACTCTATTTTTCTATGATTTGAACCTCTGCTGTGAGTCCAGTTTTAGTTTCCGATGCTTCACTTCAGTTTTACTGTATCCCTTGGACCTTCTTATTGACGATGAAACACAGAAATTACATCCGAATTTAATACAAAAGGCACAATGCCGACTTAAGTACAAGAGGACTGAAACTCTAACTTTCTATGATTTGAACCTCTGCTGTGGGTCAAGTTTTAGTTTCCGATGCTTCACTTCATGTTTACTGTATCCCTTGGACCTTCCTATTGACGATGAAACACAGAAATTGCATCCGAATTTAATAAAAAAGGCACAATGCCAACTTAAGTACAAGAGGACTGATACTCTAACTTTCTGTGATTTGAACCCCTCCTGTGAGTCCAGTTTTAGTTTCCAATGCTTCACTTCAGGTTTACTGTATCCTTTGGACCTTCCTATTGACGATGAAACACAGAAATTGCATCCGAATTTAATAAAAAAGGCACAATGCCAACTTAAGTACAAGAGGAGTGATACTCTAACTTTCTATGATTTGAACCCCTCCTGTGAGTCCAGTTTTCGTTTCCGATGCTTCACTTCAGGTTTACTGTATCCTTTGGACCTTCTTATTGACGATGAAACACAGAAATTGCATCCGAATTTAATAAAAAAGGCACAATGCCGACTTAAGTACAAGAGGACTGATACTCTAACTTTCTATGATTTCAACCCCTCCTGTGAGTCCAGTTTTAGATTCCGATGCTTCATTTAGGGTTTACTGTATCCCTTGGATCCTCTTATTGACGATGAAACACAGAAATTGCATCCGAATTTAATACAAAAGGCACAATGCCGACTTAAGTACAAGAGGACTGAAACTCTAACTTTCTATGATTTGAACCTCTGCTGTGAGTCCAGTTTTAGTTTCCGATGCTTCACGTCAGGTTTACTGAATCCCTTGGACCTTCTTATTGACGATGAAACACAGAAATTGCATCCGAATTTAATACAAAAGGCACAATGCCGACTTATGTACAAGAGGACTGAAACTCTAACTTTCTATGATTTGAACCTCTGCTGTGGGTCCAGTTTTAGTTTCCGATGCTTCACTTCATGTTTACTGTAGCCCTTGGACCTTCCTATTGACGATGAAACACAGAAATTGCATCTGAATTTAATAAAAAAGGCACAATGCCAACTTAAGTACATGAGGACTGATACTCTAACTTTCTATAATTTGAACCCCTCCTGTGAGTCCAGTTTTAGTTTCCGATGCTTCACTTCAGGTTTACTGTATCCTTGGGACCTTCTTATTGACGATGAAACACAGAAATAGCATCCGAATTTAATAAAAAGGGCACAATGCCGACTTAAGTACAAGAGGACTGATACTCTAACTTTCTATGATTTGAACCCCTCCTGTGAGTCCAGTTTTAGTTTCCGATGCTTAACCTTTGGTTTACTATATCCCTTGGACCTACTTATTGACGATGAAACACAGAAATTGCATCCGTATTTAATACAAAAGGCAAAATGCCGACTTAAGTAAAAGAGGACTGATACTCTAACTTTCTATGATTTGAACCTCTCCTGTGAGTCCAGTTTTAGATTCCGATGCTTCATTTCGGGTTTACTGTATCCCTTGGATCCACTTATTGACGATGAAACACAAGAATTGCATCCAAATTTAATACAAAAGGCACAATGCCGACTTAAGTACAAGAGGACTGAAACTCCAACTTTCTATGATTTGAACCTCTGCTGTGAGTCCAGTTTTAGTTTCCGATGCTTCACTTCAGGTTTACTGTATCCCTTGGACCTTCTTATCGACGATGAAACACAGAAATTGCATCCGAATTTAATACAAAAGGCACAATGCCGACTTAAGTACAAGAGGACTGAAACTCTAACTTTCTATGATTTGAACCACTGCTGTGGGTCCAGTTTTAGTTTCCGATGCTTCACTTCATGCTTACTGTATCCCTTGGACCTTCCTATTGACGATGAAACACAGAAATTGCATCCGAATTTAATAAAAAAGGCACAATGCCAACTTAAGTACAAGAGGACTGATACTCTAACTTTCTATGATTTGAACCCCTCCTGTGAGTCCAGTTTTAGTTTCCAATGCTTCACTTCAGGTTTACTGTATCCTTTGGACCTTCCTATTGACGATGAAACACAGAAATTGCATCCGAATTTAATAAAAAAGGCACAATGCCAACTTAAGTACAAGAGGACTGATACTCTAACTTTATATGATTTGAACCCCTCCTGTGAGTCCAGTTTTAGTTTCCGATGCTTCACTTCAGGTTTACTGTATCCTTTGGACCTTCTTATTGACGATGAAACACAGAAATTGCATCCGAATTTAATAAAAAAGGCACAATGCCGACTTAAGTACAAGAGGACTGATACTCTAACTTTCTATAATTTGAACCCCTCCTGTGAGTCCAGTTTTAGTTTCCGATGCTTCACTTCAGGTTTACTGTATCCCTTGGACCTTCTTATTGACGATGAAACACAGAAATTGCATCCGAATTTAATACTAAAGGCACAATGCCTACTTAAGTACAAGAGGACTGAAACTCTAACTTTCTATGATTTGAACCTCTGCTGTGAGTCCAGTTTTAGTTTCCGATGCTTCACGTCAGGTTTACTGTATCCCTTGGACCTTCTTATTGACGATGAAACACAGAAATTGCATCCGAATTTAATACAAAAGTCACAATGCCGACTTAAGTACAAGAGGACTGAAACTCTAACTTTCTATGATTTGAACCTCTGCTGTGGGTCCAGTTTTAGTTTCCGATGCTTCCCTTCATGTTTAATGTATCCCTTGGACCTTCCTATTGACGATGAAACACAGAAATTGCATCCGAATTTAATAAAAAAGGCACAATGCCATCTTAAGTACAAGAGGACTGATACTCTAACTTTCTATAATTTGAACCCCTCCTGTGAGTCCAGTTTTAGTTTCCGATGCTTCACTTCAGGTTTACTGTATCACTTGGACCTTCTTATTGACGATGAAAGACAGAAATTGCATCCGATTTTAATACAAATGGCACAATGCAGACTTAAGTACAAGAGGCTTGACAGTCTCACTTTCTACGATTTGAACCTCTCCTGTGAGTCCAGTTTTAGATTCCGATGCTTCACTTCAGGTTTATTGTATACCTTGCACCTTCTTATTGACGATGAAACACATAAATTGCATCGGAATTTGATGCAAAACGCACAATGCAGACTTAAGTAAGAGGACTGACAATCTAACTTTCTATGATTTGAACCCCTCCTGTGAGTCCAGTTTTAGATTCCGATGCTTCATTTAGGGTTTACTGTATCCCTTGGATCCTCTTATTGACGATGAGACACAGAAATTGCATCCGAATTTAATACAAAAGGCGCAATGCCGACTTAAGTACAAGAGGACTGATACTCTAACTTTCTATGATTTGAACCCCTCCTGTGAGTCCAGTTTTAGATTCCGATGCTTAATTTCTGGTTAACTGTATCCCTTGGACCCTCGTATTGACGATGAAACACAGAAATTGCATCCGAATTTAATAAAAAAGGCACAATGCCAACTTAAGTACAAGAGGACTGATACTCTAACTTTCTGTGATTTGAACCCCTCCTGTGAGTCCAGTTTTAGTTTCCAATGCTTCACTTCAGGTTTACTGTATCCTTTGGACCTTCCTATTGACGATGAAACACAGAAATTGCATCCGAATTTAATAAAAAAGGCACAATGCCAACTTAAGTACAAGAGGAGTGATACTCTAACTTTCTATGATTTGAACCCCTCCTGTGAGTCCAGTTTTCGTTTCCGATGCTTCACTTCAGGTTTACTGTATCCTTTGGACCTTCTTATTGACGATGAAACACAGAAATTGCATCCGAATTTAATAAAAAAGGCACAATGCCGACTTAAGTACAAGAGGACTGATACTCTAACTTTCTATGATTTGAACCCCTCCTGTGAGTCCAGTTTTAGATTCCGATGCTTCATTTAGGGTTTACTGTATCCCTTGGATCCTCTTATTGACGATGAAACACAGAAATTGCATCCGAATTTAATACAAAAGGCACAATGCCGACTTAAGTACAAGAGGACTGAAACTCTAACTTTTTATGATTTGAACCTCTGCTGTGAGTCCAGTTTTAGTTTCCGATGCTTCACGTCAGGTTTACTGAATCCCTTGGACCTTCTTATTGACGATGAAACACAGAAATTGCATCCGAATTTAATACAAAAGGCACAATGCCGACTTAAGTACAAGAGGACTGAAACTCTAACTTTCTATGATTTGAACCTCTGCTGTGGGTCCAGTTTTAGTTTCCGATGCTTCACTTCATGTTTACTGTAGCCCTTGGACCTTCCTATTGACGATGAAACACAGAAATTCCATCTGAATTTAATAAAAAAGGCACAATGCCAACTTAAGTACATGAGGACTGATACTCTAACTTTCTATAATTTGAATCCCTCCTGTGAGTCCAGTTTTAGTTTCCGATGCTTCACTTCAGGTTTACTGTATCCTTGGGACCTTCTTATTGACGATGAAACACAGAAATAGCATCCGAATTTAATAAAAAGGGCACAATGCCGACTTAAGTACAAGAGGACTGATACTCTAACTTTCTATGATTTGAACCCCTCCTGTGAGTCCAGTTTTAGTTTCCGATGCTTAACCTTTGGTTTACTGTATCCCTTGGACCTACTTATTGACGATGAAACACAGAAATTGCATCCGTATTTAATACAAAAGGCAAAATGCCGACTTAAGTAAAAGAGGACTGATACTCTAACTTTCTATGATTTGAACCTCTCCTGTGAGTCCAGTTTTAGATTCCGATGCTTCATTTCGGGTTTACTGTATCCCTTGGATCCACTTATTGACGATGAAACACAAGAATTGCATCCAAATTTAATACAAAAGGCACAATGCCGACTTAAGTACAAGAGGACTGAAACTCCAACTTTCTGTGATTTGAACCTCTGCTGTGAGTCCAGTTTTAGTTTCCGATGCTTCACTTCAGGTTTACTGTATCCCTTGGACCTTCTTATCGACGATGAAACACAGAAATTGCATCCGAATTTAATACAAAAGGCACAATGCCGACTTAAGTACAAGAGGACTGAAACTCTGACTTTCTATGATTTGAACCACTGCTGTGGGTCCAGTTTTAGTTTCCGATGCTTCACTTCATGCTTACTGTATCCCTTGGACCTTCCTATTGACGATGAAACACAGAAATTGCATCCGAATTTAATAAAAAAGGCACAATGCCAACTTAAGTACAAGAGGACTGATACTCTAACTTTCTATGATTTGAACCCCTCCTGTGAGTCCAGTTTTAGTTTCCAATGCTTCACTTCAGGTTTACTGTATCCTTTGGACCTTCCTATTGACGATGAAACACAGAAATTGCATCCGAATTTAATAAAAAAGGCACAATGCCAACTTAAGTACAAGAGGACTGATACTCTAACTTTATATGATTTGAACCCCTCCTGTGAGTCCAGTTTTAGTTTCCGATGCTTCACTTCAGGTTTACTGTATCCTTTGGACCTTCTTATTGACGATGAAACACAGAAATTGCATCCGAATTTAATAAAAAAGGCACAATGCCGACTTAAGTACAAGAGGGCTGATACTCTAACTTTCTATAATTTGAACCCCTCCTGTGAGTCCAGTTTTAGTTTCCGATGCTTCACTTCAGGTTTACTGTATCCCTTGGACCTTCTTATTGACGATGAAACACAGAAATTGCATCCGAATTTAATACTAAAGGCACAATGCCTACTTAAGTACAAGAGGACTGAAACTCTAACTTTCTATGATTTGAACCTCTGCTGTGAGTCCAGTTTTAGTTTCCGATGCTTCACGTCAGGTTTACTGTATCCCTTGGACCTTCTTATTGACGATGAAACACAGAAATTGCATCCGAACTTAATACAAAAGTCACAATGCCGACTTAAGTACAAGAGGACTGAAACTCTAACTTTCTATGATTTGAACCTCTGCTGTGGGTCCAGTTTTAGTTTCCGATGCTTCACGTCAGGTTTACTGAATCCCTTGGACCTTCTTATTGACGATGAAACACAGAAATTGCATCCGAATTTAATACAAAAGGCACAATGCCGACTTATGTACAAGAGGACTGAAACTCTAACTTTCTATGATTTGAACCTCTGCTGTGGGTCCAGTTTTAGTTTCCGATGCTTCACTTCATGTTTACTGTAGCCCTTGGACCTTCCTATTGACGATGAAACACAGAAATTGCATCTGAATTTAATAAAAAAGGCACAATGCCAACTTAAGTACATGAGGACTGATACTCTAACTTTCTATAATTTGAACCCCTCCTGTGAGTCCAGTTTTAGTTTCCGATGCTTCACTTCAGGTTTACTGTATCCTTGGGACCTTCTTATTGACGATGAAACACAGAAATAGCATCCGAATTTAATAAAAAGGGCACAATGCCGACTTAAGTACAAGAGGACTGATACTCTAACTTTCTATGATTTGAACCTCTCCTGTGAGTCCAGTTTTAGTTTCCGATGCTTAACCTTTGGTTTACTATATCCCTTGGACCTACTTATTGACGATGAAACACAGAAATTGCATCCGTATTTAATACAAAAGGCAAAATGCCGACTTAAGTAAAAGAGGACTGATACTCTAACTTTCTATGATTTGAACCTCTCCTGTGAGTCCAGTTTTAGATTCCGATGCTTCATTTCGGGTTTACTGTATCCCTTGGATCCACTTATTGACGATGAAACACAAGAATTGCATCCAAATTTAATACAAAAGGCACAATGCCGACTTAAGTACAAGAGGACTGAAACTCCAACTTTCTATGATTTGAACCTCTGCTGTGAGTCCAGTTTTAGTTTCCGATGCTTCACTTCAGGTTTACTGTATCCCTTGGACCTTCTTATCGACGATGAAACACAGAAATTGCATCCGAATTTAATACAAAAGGCACAATGCCGACTTAAGTACAAGAGGACTGAAACTCTAACTTTCTATGATTTGAACCACTGCTGTGGGTCCAGTTTTAGTTTCCGATGCTTCACTTCATGCTTACTGTATCCCTTGGACCTTCCTATTGACGATGAAACACAGAAATTGCATCCGAATTTAATAAAAAAGGCACAATGCCAACTTAAGTACAAGAGGACTGATACTCTAACTTTCTATGATTTGAACCCCTCCTGTGAGTCCAGTTTTAGTTTCCAATGCTTCACTTCAGGTTTACTGTATCCTTTGGACCTTCCTATTGACGATGAAACACAGAAATTGCATCCGAATTTAATAAAAAAGGCACAATGCCAACTTAAGTACAAGAGGACTGATACTCTAACTTTATATGATTTGAACCCCTCCTGTGAGTCCAGTTTTAGTTTCCGATGCTTCACTTCAGGTTTACTGTATCCTTTGGACCTTCTTATTGACGATGAAACACAGAAATTGCATCCGAATTTAATAAAAAAGGCACAATGCCGACTTAAGTACAAGAGGACTGATACTCTAACTTTCTATAATTTGAACCCCTCCTGTGAGTCCAGTTTTAGTTTCCGATGCTTCACTTCAGGTTTACTGTATCCCTTGGACCTTCTTATTGACGATGAAACACAGAAATTGCATCCGAATTTAATACTAAAGGCACAATGCCTACTTAAGTACAAGAGGACTGAAACTCTAACTTTCTATGATTTGAACCTCTGCTGTGAGTCCAGTTTTAGTTTCCGATGCTTCACGTCAGGTTTACTGTATCCCTTGGACCTTCTTATTGACGATGAAACACAGAAATTGCATCCGAATTTAATACAAAAGTCACAATGCCGACTTAAGTACAAGAGGACTGAAACTCTAACTTTCTATGATTTGAACCTCTGCTGTGGGTCCAGTTTTAGTTTCCGATGCTTCCCTTCATGTTTAATGTATCCCTTGGACCTTCCTATTGACGATGAAACACAGAAATTGCATCCGAATTTAATAAAAAAGGCACAATGCCAACTTAAGTACAAGAGGACTGATACTCTAACTTTCTATAATTTGAACCCCTCCTGTGAGTCCAGTTTTAGTTTCCGATGCTTCACTTCAGGTTTACTGTATCACTTGGACCTTCTTATTGACGATGAAAGACAGAAATTGCATCCGATTTTAATACAAATGGCACAATGCAGACTTAAGTACAAGAGGCTTGACAGTCTCACTTTCTACGATTTGAACCTCTCCTGTGAGTCCAGTTTTAGATTCCCATGCTTCACTTCAGGTTTATTGTATACCTTGCACCTTCTTATTGACGATGAAACACATAAATTGCATCGGAATTTGATGCAAAACGCACAATGCAGACTTAAGTAAGAGGACTGACAATCTAACTTTCTATGATTTGAACCCCTCCTGTGAGTCCAGTTTTAGATTCCGATGCTTCATTTAGGGTTTACTGTATCCCTTGGATCCTCTTATTGACGATGAGACACAGAAATTGCATCCGAATTTAATACAAAAGGCGCAATGCCGACTTAAGTACAAGAGGACTGATACTCTAACTTTCTATGATTTGAACCCCTCCTGTGAGTCCAGTTTTAGATTCCGATGCTTAATTTCTGGTTAACTGTATCCCTTGGACCCTCGTATTGACGATGAAACACAGAAATTGCATCCGAATTTAATAAAAAAGGCACAATGCCAACTTAAGTACAAGAGGACTGATACTCTAACTTTCTGTGATTTGAACCCCTCCTGTGAGTCCAGTTTTAGTTTCCAATGCTTCACTTCAGGTTTACTGTATCCTTTGGACCTTCCTATTGACGATGAAACACAGAAATTGCATCCGAATTTAATAAAAAAGGCACAATGCCAACATAAGTACAAGAGGAGTGATACTCTAACTTTCTATGATTTCAACCCCTCCTGTGAGTCCAGTTTTCGTTTCCGATGCTTCACTTCAGGTTTACTGTATCCTTTGGACCTTCTTATTGACGATGAAACACAGAAATTGCATCCGAATTTAATAAAAAAGGCACAATGCCGACTTAAGTACAAGAGGACTGATACTCTAACTTTCTATGATTTGAACCCCTCCTGTGAGTCCAGTTTTAGATTCCGATGCTTCATTTAGGGTTTACTGTATCCCTTGGATCCTCTTATTGACGATGAAACACAGAAATTGCATCCGAATTTAATACAAAAGGCACAACGCCGACTTAAGTACAAGAGGACTGAAACTCTAACTTTCTATGATTTGAACCTCTGCTGTGAGTCCAGTTTTAGTTTCCGATGCTTCACGTCAGGTTTACTGAATCCCTTGGACCTTCTTATTGACGATGAAACACAGAAATTGCATCCGAATTTAATACAAAAGGCACAATGCCGACTTAAGTACAAGAGGACTGAAACTCTAACTTTCTATGATTTGAACCTCTGCTGTGGGTCCAGTTTTAGTTTCCGATGCTTCACTTCATGTTTACTGTAGCCCTTGGACCTTCCTATTGACGATGAAACACAGAAATTGCATCTGAATTTAATAAAAAAGGCACAATGCCAACTTAAGTACATGAGGACTGATACTCTAACTTTCTATAATTTGAACCCCTCCTGTGAGTCCAGTTTTAGTTTCCGATGCTTCACTTCAGGTTTACTGTATCCTTGGGACCTTCTTATTGACGATGAAACACAGAAATAGCATCCGAATTTAATAAAAAGGGCACAATGCCGACTTAAGTACAAGAGGACTGATACTCTAACTTTCTATGATTTGAACCCCTCCTGTGAGTCCAGTTTTAGTTTCCGATGCTTAACCTTTGGTTTACTGTATCCCTTGGACCTACTTATTGACGATGAAACACAGAAATTGCATCCGTATTTAATACAAAAGGCAAAATGCCGACTTAAGTAAAAGAGGACTGATACTCTAACTTTCTATGATTTGAACCTCTCCTGTGAGTCCAGTTTTAGATTCCGATGCTTCATTTCGGGTTTACTGTATCCCTTGGATCCACTTATTGACGATGAAACACAAGAATTGCATCCAAATTTAATACAAAAGGCACAATGCCGACTTAAGTACAAGAGGACTGAAACTCCAACTTTCTATGATTTGAACCTCTGCTGTGAGTCCAGTTTTAGTTTCCGATGCTTCACTTCAGGTTTACTGTATCCCTTGGACCTTCTTATCGACGATGAAACACAGAAATTGCATCCGAATTTAATACAAAATGCACAATGCCGACTTAAGTACAAGAGGACTGAAACTCTGACTTTCTATGATTTGAACCACTGCTGTGGGTCCAGTTTTAGTTTCCGATGCTTCACTTCATGCTTACTGTATCCCTTGGACCTTCCTATTGACGATGAAACACAGAAATTGCATCCGAATTTAATAAAAAAGGCACAATGCCAACTTAAGTACAAGAGGACTGATACTCTAACTTTCTATGATTTGAACCCCTCCTGTGAGTCCAGTTTTAGTTTCCAATGCTTCACTTCAGGTTTACTGTATCCTTTGGACCTTCCTATTGACGATGAAACACAGAAATTGCATCCGAATTTAATAAAAAAGGCACAATGCCAACTTAAGTACAAGAGGACTGATACTCTAACTTTATATGATTTGAACCCCTCCTGTGAGTCCAGTTTTAGTTTCCGATGCTTCACTTCAGGTTTACTGTATCCTTTGGACCTTCTTATTGACGATGAAACACAGAAATTGCATCCGAATTTAATAAAAAAGGCACAATGCCGACTTAAGTACAAGAGGGCTGATACTCTAACTTTCTATAATTTGAACCCCTCCTGTGAGTCCAGTTTTAGTTTCCGATGCTTCACTTCAGGTTTACTGTATCCCTTGGACCTTCTTATTGACGATGAAACACAGAAATTGCATCCGAATTTAATACTAAAGGCACAATGCCTACTTAAGTACAAGAGGACTGAAACTCTAACTTTCTATGATTTGAACCTCTGCTGTGAGTCCAGTTTTAGTTTCCGATGCTTCACGTCAGGTTTACTGTATCCCTTGGACCTTCTTATTGACGATGAAACACAGGAATTGCATCCGAACTTAATACAAAAGTCACAATGCCGACTTAAGTACAAGAGGACTGAAACTCTAACTTTCTATGATTTGAACCTCTGCTGTGGGTCCAGTTTTAGTTTCCGATGCTTCCCTTCATGTTTAATGTATCCCTTGGACCTTCCTATTGACGATGAAACACAGAAATTGCATCCGAATTTAATAAAAAAGGCACAATGCCAACTTAAGTACAAGAGGACTGATACTCTAACTTTCTATAATTTGAACCCCTCCTGTGAGTCCAGTTTTAAGTTCCGATGCTTCACTTCAGGTTTACTGTATCACTTGGACCTTCTTATTGACGATGAAAGACAGAAATTGCATCCGATTTTAATACAAATTGCACAATGCAGACTTAAGTACAAGAGGCTTGACAGTCTCATTTTCTACGATTTGAACCTCTCCTGTGAGTCCAGTTTTAGATTCCGATGCTTCACTTCAGGTTTATTGTATACCTTGCACCTTCTTATTGACGATGAAACACATAAATTGCTTCGGAATTTGATACAAAACGCACAATGCAGACTTAAGTAAGAGGACTGACAATCTAACTTTCTATGATTTGAACCCCTCCTGTGAGTCCAGTTTTAGATTCCGATGCTTCATTTAGGGTTTACTGTATCCCTTGGATCCTCTTATTGACGATGAGACACAGAAATTGCATCCGAATTTAATACAAAAGGCGCAATGCCGACTTAAGTACAAGAGGACTGATACTCTAACTTTCTATGATTTGAACCCCTCCTGTGAGTCCAGTTTTAGATTCCGATGCTTAATTTCTGGTTAACTGTATCCCTTGGACCCTCGTATTGACGATGAAACACAGAAATTGCATCCGAATTTAATACAAAAGGCACAATGCCGACTTAAATACAAGAGTACTGAAACTCTAACTTTCAATGATTTGAACCTCTGCTGTGAGTCCAGTTTTAGTTTCCGATGCTTCACTTCAAGTTTACTGTATTCCTTGGACCTTCTTATTGACGATGAAACACAGAAATTGCATCCGAATTTAATACAAAAGGCACAATGCCGACTTAAGTACAAGAGGACTGAAACTCTAACTTTCTATGATTTGAACCTCTGCTGTGGGTCCAGTTTTAGTTTCCGATGCTTCACTTCATGTTTACTGTATACCTTGGACCTTCCTATTGACGATAAAACACAGAAATTGCATCCGAATTTAATCAAAAAGGCACAATGCCAACTTAAGTACAAGAGGACTGATACTCTAACTTTCTATGATTTGAACCCGTCCTGTGAGTCCAGTTTTAGTTTCCGATGATTCAGTTCAGGTTTACTGTATCCTCTGGACCTTCCTATTGACGATGAAACACAGAAATTGCATCCGAATTTAATAAAAAAGGCACAATGCCAACTTAAGTACAAGAGGACTGATACTCTAAATTTCTATGATTTGAACCCCTCCTGTGAGTCCAGTTTTAGTTTCCGATGCTTCACTTCAGGTTTACTGGACCCTTTGGACCTTCTTATTGACGATGAAACACAGAAATTGCATCCAAATTTAATAAAAAGGCACAATGCCGACTTAAGTACAAGAGGACTGATACTCTAACTTTCTATGATTTGAACCCCTCCTGTGAGTCCAGTTTTAGATTCCGATGCTTAACCTCTGGTTTACTGTATCCCTTGGACCTTCTTGTTGACGATGAAACACAGAAATTGCATCCGTATTTAATACAAAAGGCACCATGCCGACTTAAGTAAAAGAGGACTGATAATCTAACTTACTATGATTTGAACCTCTCCTGTGAGTCCAGTTTTAGATTCCGATGCTTCATTTAGGGTTTACTGTATCCCTTGGATCCTCTTATTGACGATGAAACACAGAAATTGCATCCGAATTTAATACAAAAGGCACAATGCCGATTTAAGTACAAGAGGACTGACACTCAAATTTTCTATGATTTGAACCCCTCCTGTGGGTCCAGTTTTAGATTCCGAAGCTTAACCTTTGGTTTACTGTATCCCTTGGACCTTCTTATTGACGATGAAACACAGAAATTGCATCCGTATTTAATGCAAAAGGCAAAATGCCGACTTAAGTAAAAGAGGACTGATACTCTAACTTCTTATGATTTGTACCTCTCCTGTGAGTCCAGTTTTAGATTCCGATGCTTCATTTCGGGTTTACTGTATCCCTTGGATCCTCTTATTGACGATGAAACACAAATATTGCATCCGAATTTAATACAAAAGGCACAATGCCGACTTAAGTACATGAGGACTGAAACTCTAACTTTCTATGATTTGAACCTCTGCTGTCAGTCCAGTTTTAGATTACGATACTTCAGGTTTACTGTATCCCTCGGACCTTCTTATTGACGATGAAACACAGAAATTGCATCCGAATTTCATACAAATGGCACAATGTCGACTTAAGTACAAGAGGACTGACACTCTCAATTTCTTTGATTTGAACCTCTCCTGTGAGTCCAATTTTATATTCAGATGCTTCAGTTCAGGTCTACTGTATACCTTGCACCTTCTTAGTGACGATGAAACACAGAAATTGCATCCGAATTTATTACAAAAGGCACAATGCCGACCTAAGTACAAGAGGACTGACATTCTAGCTTTCTATGATTTGAACCACTCCTGTGAGTCCAGTTTTAGATTCCGATGCTTCACTTCAGGTTTACAGTATCCCTTGGACCTTCTTATTGACGATGAACCACAGAAATTGCATCCGAATTTAATACAAATGGCACAATACCGACTTAGGTACAAGAGGAGTGACACTCTAACTTTCTATGATTTGATCCTCTCCTGTGAGTCCAGTTTTAGAGTCCGATGCTTCACTTCAGGTTTACTGAATCACTTGGCCCTTCTTATTGACGATGAAACACAGAAATTGCATCCGATTTTAATACAAATGGCACAATGCAGACTTAAGTACAAGAGGCTTGACACTCTCACTTTCTACGATTTGAACCTCTCCTGTGAGTCCAGTTTTAGATTCCGATGCTTCAATTCAGGTTTATTGTATACCTTGCACCTTCTTATTGACGATGAAACACATAAATTGCATCGGAATTTGATACAAAAGGCACAATGCAGACTTAAGTAAGAGGACTGACAATCTAACTTCCTATGATTTGAACCTCTCCTGTGAGCCCAGTTTTAGTTTCCGATGCTTCACTTCAGGTTTACTGTATCCCTTGGACCTTCTTATTGTCGATGAAGCACAGAAATTGCATCCGAAATTAATAAAAAAGGCACAATGCCGACTTAAGTACAAGAGGACTGATACTCTTACTTTCTATGATTTGAACCCCTCCTGTGAGTCCAGTTTTAGATTCCGATGCTTAACTTCTGGTTTACTGTATCCCTTGGACCCACGTATTGACGATGAAACACAGAAATTGCATCCGAATTTAATACTAAAGGCACAATGCCGACTTAAATACAAGGGTACTGAAACTCTAACTTTCTATGATTTGTACCTCTGCTGTGAGTCCAGTTTTAGTTTCCGTTGCTTCACTTCAGGTTTACTGTATTCCTTGGACCTTCTTATTGACGATGAAACACAGAAATTGCATCCGAATTTAATACAAAAGGCACAATGTCGACTTAAGTACAAAAGGACTGAAACTCCAACTTTCTATGATTTGAACCTCTGCTGTGATTCCAGTTTTAGTTTCCGATGCTTCACTTCAGGTTTACTGTATCCCTTGGACCTTCTTATCGACGATGAAACACAGAAATTGCATCCGAATTTAATACAATAGGCACAATGCCGACTTAAGTACAAGAGGACTGAAACTCTAACTTTCTATGATTTGAACCACTGCTGTGGGTCCAGTTTTAGTTTCCGATGCTTCACTTCATGCTTACTGTATCCCTTGGACCTTCCTATTGACGATGAAACACAGAAATTGCATCCGAATTTAATAAAAAAGGCACAATGCCAACTTAAGTTTAAGAGGACTGATACTCTAACTTTCTATGATTTGAACCCCTCCTGTGAGTCCAGTTATAGTTTCCAATGCTTCACTTCAGGTTTACTGTATCCTTTGGACCTTCCTATTGACGATGAAACACAGAAATTGCATCCGAATTTAATAAAAAAGGCACAATGCCAACTTAAGTACAAGAGGACTGATACTCTAACTTTCTATGATTTGAACCCCTCCTGTGGGTCCAGTTTTAGATTCCGATGCTTAACCTTTGGTTTACTGTATCCCTTGCACCTTCTTATTGACGATGAAACACAGAAATTGCATCCGTATTTAATACAAAAGGCAAAATGCCGACTTAAGTAAAAGAGGACTGATACTCTAACTTCCTATGATTTGAACCTCTCCTGTGAGTCCAGTTTTAGATTCCGATGCTTCATTTCGGGTTTACTGTATCCCTTGGATCCTCTTATTGACGATGAAACACAGATATTGCTTCCGAATTTAATACAAAAGGCACAATGCCGACTTAAGTACATGAGGACTGAAACTCTAACTTTCTATGATTTGAACCTCTGCTGTCAGTCCAGTTTTAGATTACGATGCTTCAGGTTTACTGTATCCCTCGGACCTTCTTATTGACGATGAAACACAGAAATTGCATCCGAATTTATTACAAAAGGCACAATTCCGACCTAAGTACAAGAGGACTGACATTCTAGCTTTCTATGATTTGAACCACTCCTGTGAGTCCAGTTTTAGATTCCGATGCTTCACTTCAGGTTTACAGTTTCCCTTGGACCTTCTTATTGACGATGAACCACAGAAATGGCATCCGAATTTAATACAAATGGCACAATACCGACTTAGGTACAAGAGGAGTGACACTCTAACTTTCTATGATTTGATCCTCTCCTGTGAGTCCAGTTTTAGATTCCGATGCTTCACTTCAGGTTTACTGAATCACTTGGCCCTTCTTATTGACGATGAAACACAGTAATTGCATCCGATTTTAATACAAATGGCACAATGCAGACTTAAGTACAAGAGGCTTGACACTCTCACTTTCTACGATTTGAACCTCTCCTGTGAGTCCAGTTTTAGATTCCGATGCTTCACTTCAGGTTTATTGTATACCTTGCACCTTCTTATTGACGATGAAACACATAAATTGCATCGGAATTTGATACAAAAGGCACAATGCAGACTTAAGTAAGAGGACTGACAATCTAACTTCCTATGATTTGAACCTCTCCTGTGAGCCCAGTTTTAGTTTCCGATGCTTCACTTCAGGTTTACTGTATCCCTTGGACCTTCTTATTGTCGATGAAGCACAGAAATTGCATCCGAAATTAATAAAAAAGGCACAATGCCGACATAAGTACAAGAGGACTGATACTCTAACCTTCTATGATTTGAACCCCTCCTGTGAGTCCAGTTTTAGATTCCGATGCTTAACTTCTGGTTTACTGTATCCCTTGGACCCTCGTATTGACGATGAAACACAGAAATTGCATCCGAATTTAATACAAAAGGCACAATGCCGACTTAAATACAAGAGTACTGAAACTCTAACTTTCTATGATTTGTACCTCTGCTGTGAGTCCAGTTTTAGTTTCCGATGCTTCACATCAGGTTTACTGTATTCCTTGGACCTTCTTATTGACGATGAAACACAGAAATTGCATCCGAATTTAATACAAAACGCACAATGCCGACTTAAGTACAAGAGGACTGAAACTCCAACTTTCTATGATTTGAACCTCTGCTGTGAGTCCAGTTTTAGTTTCCGATGCTTCACTTCAGGTTTACTGTATCCCTTGGACCTTCTTATCGACGATGAAACACAGAAATTGCATCCGAATTTAATACAAAAGGCACAATGCCGACTTAAGTACATGAGGACTGAAACTCTAACTTTCTATGATTTGAACCCCTCCTGTGAGTCCAGTTTTAGTTTCCGATGCTTCACTTCAGGTTTACTGTATCCCTTGGGGCTTCTTATTGACGATGAAACACAGAATGTGCATCCGAATTTAATACAAAAGGCACAATGCCGTCTTAGGTACAAGAGGACTGAAACTCTAATTTTCTATGATTTGAACCGCACCTGTGAGTCCAGTTTTAGATTACGATGCTTCAGGTTTACTGTATCCCTCGGACCTTCTTATTGACGATGAAACACAGAAATTGCATCCGAATTTAATACTAAAGGCACAATGCCGACTTAAGTACAAGAGGACTGAAACTCTAACTTTCTATGATTTGAACCTCTGCTGTGAGTCCAGTTTCAGTTTCCGATGCTTCACGTCAGGTTTACTGTATCCCTTGGACCTTCTTATTGACGATGAAACACAGAAATTGCATCCGAATTTAATACAAAAGTCACAATGCCGACTTAAGTACAAGAGGACTGAAACTCTAACTTTCTATGATTTGAACCTCTGCTGTGGGTCCAGTTTTAGTTTCCGATGCTTCACTTCATGTTTACTGTATCCCTTGGACCTTCCTATTGACGATGAAACACAGAAATTGCATCCGAATTTAATAAAAAAGGCACAATGCCAACTTAAGTCCATGAGGACTGATACTCTAACTTTCTATAATTTGAACCCCTCCTGTGAGTCCAGTTTTAGTTTCCGATGCTTCACTTCAGGTTTACTGTATCACTTGGACCTTCTTATTGACGATGAAAGACAGAAATTGCATCCGATTTTAATACAAATGGCACAATGCAGACTTAAGTACAAGAGGCTTGACACTCTCACTTTCTACGATTTGAACCTCTCCTGTGAGTCCCGTTTTAGATTCCGATGCTTCACTTCAGGTTTATTGTATACCTTGCACCTTCTTATTGACGATGAAACACATAAATTGCATCGGAATTTGATACAAAACGCACAATGCGGACTTAAGTAAGAGGACTGACAATCTAACTTCCTATGATTTGAACCTCTCCTGTGAGCCCAGTTTTAGATTCTGATGCTTCACTTCAGGTTTACTGTATCCCTTGGACCTTCTTATTGACGATGAAGCACAGAAATTGCATCCGAAATTAATAAAAAAGGCACAATGCCGACTTAAGTACAAGAGGACTGATACTCTAACTTTCTATGATTTGAACCCCTCCTGTGAGTCCAGTTTTAGATTACGATATTTAACTTCAGGTTTACTGTATCCCTTGGACCTTCTTATTGACGAGGAAACACAGAAATTACATCCGAATTTAATACAAAAGGCACAATGCCGACTTAAGTACAAGAGGACTGAATCTCTAACTTTCTATGATTTGAACCTCTGCTGTGAGACCAGTTTTAGATTCCGAGGCTTAACTTCAGGTTTACTGTATCCCTTGGACTTTCTTATAGACGATGAAACACAGATATTGCATCCGAATTTAATACAAAAGGCACAATGCCGACTTAAGTACAAGAGGACTGATACTCTAACTTTCTATGATTTGAACCCCTCCTGTGAGTCCAGTTTTAGATTCCGATGCTTAACTTCTTATTAACTGTATCCCTTGGACCCTCGTATTGACGATGAAACACAGAAATTGCATCCGAATTTAATACAAAAGGCACAATGACGACTTAAATACAAGAGTACTGAAACTCTAACTTTCTATGATTTGAACCTCTGCTGTGAGTCCAGTTTTAGTTTCCGATGCTTCACTTCAGGTTCACTGTATTCCTTGGACCTTCTTATTGACGATGAAACACAGAAATTGCATCCGAATTTAATACAAAAGGCACAATGCCGACATAAGTACAAGAGGACTGAAACTCTAACTTTCTATGATTTGAACCTCTGCTGTGAGTCCAGTTTTAGTTTCCGATGCTTATTTTCAGGTTTACTGTATCCCTTGGACCTTCTTATTGACGATGAAACACAGAAATTGCATCCGAATTTAATACAAAAGGCACAATGCCGACTTAAGTACAAGAGGACTGAAACTCTAACTTTCTATGATTTGAACCTCTGCTGTGGGTCCAGTTTTAGTTTCCGATGCTTCACTTCATGTTTACTGTATCCCTTGGACCTTCCTATTGACGATAAAACACAGAAATTGCATCCGAATTTAATAAAAAAGGCACAATGCCAACTTCAGTACAAGAGGACTGATACTCTAACTTTCTATGATTTGAACCCGTCCTGTGAGTCCAGTTTTAGTTTCCGATGCTTCACTTCAGGTTTACTGTATCCTTTGGACCTTCCTATTGACGATGAAACACAGAAATTGCATCCGAATTTAATAAAAAAGGCACAATGCCAACTTAAGTACAAGAGGACTGATACTCTAACTTTCTATGATTTGAACCCCTCCTGTGAGTCCAGTTTTAGTTTCCGATGCTTCACTTCAGGTTTACTGTATCCTTTGGACCTTCTTATTGACGATGAAACACAGAAATTGCATCCGAATTTAATAAAAAAAGGCACAATGCCGACTTAAGTTCAAGAGGACTGATACTCTAACTTTCTATGATTTGAACCCCTCCTGTGAGTCCAGTTTTAGATTCCGATGCTTAACCTCTGGTTTACTGTATCCCTTGGACCTTCTTGTTGACGATGAAACACAGAATTTGCATCCGTATTTAATACAAAAGGCACAATGCCGACTTAAGTAAAAGAGGACTGATACTCTAACTTTCTATGATTTGAACCTCTCCTGAGAGTCCAGTTTTAGATTCCGATGCTTCATTTCGGGTTTACTGTATCCCTTGGATCCTCTTATTGACAATGAAACACAGATATTGCATCTGAATTTAATACAAAAGGCACAATGCCGACTTAAGTACATGAGGACTGAAACTCTAACTTTCTATGATTTGAACCTCTGCTGTCAGTCCAGTTTTAGATTACGATGCTTCAGGTTTACTGTATCCCTCGGACCTTCTTATTGACGATGAAACACAGAAATTGCATCCGAATTTCATACAAATGGTACAATGTCGACTTAAGTACAGGAGGACTGACACTCTCAATTTCTTTGATTTGAACCTCTCCTGTGAGTCCAATTTTATATTCAGATGTTTCAGTTCAGGTCTACTGTATACCTTGCACCTTCTTATTGACGATGAAACACAGAAATTGCATCCGAATTTAATACAAAAGGCACAATGCCGACCTAAGTACAAGAGGACTGACATTCTAGCTTTCTATGATTTGAACCACTCCTGTGAGTCCAGTTTTAGATTCCGATGCTTAACTTCTGGTTTACTGTATCCCATGGACCCTCGTATTGACGATGAAACACAAAATTGCATCCGAATTTAATACAAAAGGCACAATGCCGACTTAAATACAAGAGTACTGAAACTCTAACTTTCTATGATTTGTACCTCTGCTGTGAGTCCAGTTTTAGTTTCCGATGCTTCACTTCAGGTTTACTGTATTCCTTGGACCTTCTTATTGACGATGAAACACAGAATTTGCATCCGAATTTAATACAAAACGCACAATGCCGACTTAAGTACAAGAGGACTGAAACTCCAACTTTCTATGATTTGAACCTCTGCTGTGAGTCCAGTTTTAGTTTCCGATGCTTCACTTCAGGTTTACTGTATCCCTTGGACCTTCTTATCGACGATGAAACACAGAAATTGCATCCGAATTTAATACAAAAGGCACAATGCCGACTGAAGTACAAGAGGACTGAAACTCTAAATTTCTATGATTTGAACCACTGCTGTGGGTCCAGTTTTAGTTTCCGATGCTTCACATCATGCTTACTGTATCCCTTGGACCTTCCTATTGACGATGAAACACAGAAATTGCATCCGAATTTAATAAAAAAGGCACAATGCCAACTTAAGTACAAGAGGACTGATACTCTAACTTTCTATGATTTGAACCCCTCCTGTGAGTCCAGTTTTAGTTCCCAATGCTTCACTTCAGGATTACTGTATCCTCTGGACCTTCCTATTGACGATGAAACACAGAAATTGCATCCGAATTTAATAAAAAAGGCACAATGCCGACTTAAGTACAAGAGGACTGATACTCTAACTTTCTATGATTTGAACCCCTCCTGTGAGTCCAGTTTTAGATTCCGATGCTTCATTTAGGGTTTACTGTATCCCTTGGATCCTCTTATTGACGATGAGACACAGAAATTCCATCCGAATTTAATACAAAAGGCACAATGCCGACTTAAGTACATGAGGACTGAAACTCTAACTTTCTATGATTTGAACCTCTACTGTGAGACCAGTTTTAGTTTCCGATGCTTCACTTCAGGTTTACTGTATCCCTTGGACCTTCTTATTGACGATGAAACACAGAATGTGCATCCGAATTTAATACAAAAGGCACAATGCCGTCTTAGGTACAAGAGGACTGAAACTCTAATTTTCTATGATTTGAACCGCACCTGTGAGTCCAGTTTTGGATTACGATGCTTCAGGTTTACTGTATCCCTCGGACCTTCTTATTGACGATGAAACACAGAAATTGCATCCGAATTTAATACTAAAGGCACAATGCCGACTTAAGTACAAGAGGACTGAAACTCTAACTTTCTATGATTTGAACCTCTGCTGTGAGTCCAGTTTTAGTTTCCGATGCTTCACGTCAGGTTTACTGTATCCCTTGGACCTTCTTATTGACGATGAAACACAGAAATTGCATCCGAATTTAATACAAAAGTCACAATGCCGACTTAAGTACAAGAAGACTGAAACTCTAACTTTCTATGATTTGAACCTCTGCTGTGGGACCAGTTTTAGTTTCCGATGCTTCACTTTTATCCCTTGGACCTTCCTATTGACGATGAAACACAGAAATTGCATCCGAATTTAATAAAAAAGGCACAATGCCAACTTAAGTCCATGAGGACTGATACTCTAATTTTCTATAATTTGAACCCCTCCTGTGAGTCCAGTTTTAGTTTCCGATGCTTCACTTCAGGTTTACTGTATCACTTGGACCTTCTTATTGACGATGAAAGACAGAAATTGCATCCGATTTTATTACAAATGGCACAATGCAGACTTAAGTACAAGAGGCTTGACACTCTCACTTTCTACGATTTGAACCTCTCCTGTGAGTCCAGTTTTAGATTCCGATGCTTCACTTCAGGTTTATTGTATACCTTGCACCTTCTTATTGACGATGAAACACATAAATTGCATCGGAATTTGATACAAAACGCACAATGCGGACTTAAGTAAGAGGACTGACAATCTAACTTCCTATGATTTGAACCTCTCCTGTGAGCCCAGTTTTAGATTCTGATGCTTCACTTCAGGTTTACTGTATCCCTTGGACCTTCTTATTGACGATGAAGCACAGAAATTGCATCCGAAATTAATAAAAAAGGCACAATGCCGACTTAAGTACAAGAGGACTGATACTCTAACTTTCTATGATTTGAACCCCTCCTGTGAGTCCAGTTTTAGATTACGATGTTTAACTTCAGGTTTACTGTATCCCTTGGACCTTCTTATTGACGAGGAAACACAGAAATTACATCCGAATTTAATACAAAAGGCACAATGCCGACTTAAGTACAAGAGGACTGAAACTCTAACTTTCTATGATTTGAACCACTGCTGTGAGACCAGTTTTAGATTCCGAGGCTTAACTTCAGGTTTACTGTATCCCTTGGACTTTCTTATAGACGATGAAACACAGATATTGCATCCGAATTTAATACAAAAGGCACAATGCCGACTTAAGTACAAGAGGACTGATACTCTAACTTTCTATGATTTGAACCCCTCCTGTGAGTCCAGTTTTAGATTCCGATGCTTAACTTCTTATTAACTGTATCCCTTGGACCCTCGTATTGACGATGAAACACAGAAATTGCATCCGAATTTAATACAAAAGGCACAATGCCGACTTAAATACAAGAGTACTGAAACTCTAACTTTCTATGATTTGAACCTCTGCTGTGAGTCCAGTTTTAGTTTCCGATGCTTCACTTCAGGTTTACTGTATTCCTTGGACCTTCTTATTGACGATGAAACAAAGAAATTGCATCCGAATTTAATACAAAAGGCACAATGCCGACATAAGTACAAGAGGACTGAGACTCTAACTTTCTATGATTTGAACCTCTGCTGTGAGTCAAGTTTTAGTTTCCGATGCTTCACTTCAGGTTTACTGTATCCCTTGGACCTTCTTATTGACGATGAAACACAGAAATTGCATCCGAATTTAATACAAAAGGCACAATGCCGACTTAAGTACAAGAGGACTGAAACTCTAACTTTCTATGATTTGAACCTCTGCTGTGGGTCCAGTTTTAGTTTCCGATGCTTCACTTCATGTTTACTGTATCCCTTGGACCTTCCTATTGACGATAAAACACAGAAATTGCATCCGAATTTAATAAAAAAGGCACAATGCCAACTTCAGTACAAGAGGACTGATACTCTAACTTTCTATGATTTGAACCCGTCCTGTGAGTCCAGTTTTAGTTTCCGATGCTTCACTTCAGGTTTACTGTATCCTTTGGACCTTCCTATTGACGATGAAACACAGAAATTGCATCCGAATTTAATAAAAAAGGCACAATGCCAACTTAAGTACAAGAGGACTGATACTCTAACTTTCTATGATTTGAACCCCTCCTGTGAGTCCAGTTTTAGTTTCCGATGCTTCACTTCAGGTTTACTGTATCCTTTGGACCTTCTTATTGACGATGAAACACAGAAATTGCATCCGAATTTAATAAAAAAGGCACAATGCCGACTTAAGTACAAGAGGACTGATACTCTAACTTTCTATGATTTGAACCCCTCCTGTGAGTCCAGTTTTAGATTCCGATGCTTAACCTCTGGTTTACTGTATCCCTTGGACCTTCTTGTTGACGATGAAACACAGAAATTGCATCCGTATTTAATACAAAAGGCACAATGCCGACTTAAGTAAAAGAGGACTGATACTCTAACTTTCTATGACTTGAACCTCTCCTGTGAGTCCAGTTTTAGATTCCGATGCTTTATTTCGGGTTTACTGTATCCCTTGGATCCTCTTATTGACAATGAAACACAGATATTGCATCTGAATTAAATACAAAAGGCACAATGCCGACTTAAATACATGAGGACTGAAACTCTAACTTTCTATGATTTGAACCTCTGCTGTCAGTCCAGTTTTAGATTACGATGCTTCAGGTTTACTGTATCCCTCGGACCTTCTTATTGACGATGAAACACAGAAATTGCATCCGAATTTCATACAAATGGTACAATGTCGACTTAAGTACAAGAGGACCGACACTCTCAATTTCTTTGATTTGAACATCTCCTGTGAGTCCAATTTTATATTCAGATGCTTCAGTTCAGGTCTACTGTATACCTTGCACCTTCTTATTGACGGTGAAACACAGAAATTGCATCCGAATTTAATACAAAAGGCACAATGCCGACCTAAGTACAAGAGGACTGACATTCTAGCTTTCTATGATTTGAACTCTCCTGTGAGTCCAGTTTTAGATTCCGATGCTTCACTTCAGGTTTACAGTATCCCTTGGACCTTCTTATTGACGATGAACCACAGAAATTGCATCCGAATTTAATACAAATGGCACAATACCGACTTAGGTACAAGAGGAGTGACACTCTAACTTTCTATGATTTGATCCTCTCCTGTGAGTCCAGTTTTAGATTCCGATGCTTCACTTCAGGTTTACTGAATCACTTGGCCCTTCTTATTGACGATGAAACACAGAAATTGCATCCGATTTTAATACAAATGGCACAATGCAGACTTAAGTACAAGAGGCTTGACACTCTCACTTTCTACGATTTGAACCTCTCCTGTGAGTCCAGTTTTAGATTCCGATGCTTCACTTCAGGTTTATTGTATACCTTGCACCTTCTTATTGACGATGAAACACATAAATTGCATCGGAATTTGATACAAAATGCACAATGCAGACTTAAGTAAGAGGACTGACAATCTAACTTCCTATGATTTGAACCTCTCCTGTGAGCCCAGTTTTAGTTTCCGATGCTTCACTTCAGGTTTACTGTATCCCTTGGACCTTCTTATTGTCGATGAAGCACAGAAATTGCAATCCGAAATTAATAAAAAAGGCACAATGCCGACTTAAGTACAAGAGGACTGATACTCTAACTTTCTATGATTTGAACCCCTCCTGTGAGTCCAGTTTTAGATTCCGATGCTTCATTTAGGGTTTACTGTATCCCTTGGATCCTCTTATTGACGATGAAACACAGAAATTGCATCCGAATTTAATACAAAAGGCACAATGCCGTCTTAGGTACAAGAGGACTGACCCTCTAATTTTCTATGATTTGAACCGCACCTGTGAGTCCAGTTTTAGATTCCGATGCTTCACTTCAGGTTTACTGTATCCCTTGGACCTTCTTATTGACGATGAAACACAGAAATTGCATCCGAATTTAATACAAAGAGCGCAATACCGACTTAAGTAGAGGAGGAGTGACACTCTAACTTTCTATGATTTGAACCTCTGCTGTCAGTCCAGTTTTAGATTACGATGCTACAGGTTTACTGTATCCCTCGGACCTTCTTATTGACGATGAAACACAGAAATTGCATCCGAATTTAATACAAAAGGCACAATGCCGACTTAAGTACAAGAGGACTGAAACTCTAACTTTCTATGATTTGAACCTCTGCTGTGAGTCCAGTTTTAGTTCCGATGCTTCACGTCAGGTTTACTGTATCCCTTGGACCTTCTTATTGACGATGAAACACAGAAATTGCATCCGAATTTAATACAAAAGGCACAATGCCGACTTAAGTACAAGAGGACTGAAACTCTAACTTTCTATGATTTGAACCTCTGCTGTGGGTCCAGTTTTAGTTTCCGATGCTTCACTTCATGTTTACTGTTTCCCTTGGACCTTCCTATTGACGATGAAACACAGAAATTGCATCCGAATTTAATAAAAAAGGCACAATGCCAACTTAAGTACAAGAGGACTGATACTCTAACTCTCTTTAATTTGAACCCCTCCTGTGAGTCCAGTTTTAGTTTCCGATGCTTCACTTCAGGTTTACTGTATCCTTGGGACCTTCTTATTGACGATGAAACACAGAAATTGCATCCGAATTTAATAAAAAAGGCACAATGCCGAGTTAAGTACAAGAGGACTGATACTCTAACTTTCTATGATTTGAACCCCTCCTGTGAGTCCAGTTTTAGTTTCCGATGCTTAACCTTTGGTTTACTGTATCCCTTGGACCTACTTATTGACGATGAAACACAGAAATTGCATCCGTATTTAATACAAAAGGCAAAATGCCGACTTAAGTAAAAGAGGACTGATACTCTAACTTTCTATGATTTGAACCTCTCCTGTGAGTCCAGTTTTAGATTCCGATGCTTCATTTCGGGTTTACTGTATCCCTTGGATCCTCTTATTGACGATGAAACACAAGAATTGCATCCGAATTTAATACAAAAGGCACAATGCCGACTTAAGTACAAGAGGACTGATACTCTAACTTTCTATGATTTGAACCCCTCCTGTGAGTCCAGTTTTAGTTTCCAATGCTTCACTTCAGGTTTACTGTATCCTTTGGACCTTCCTATTGACGATGAAACACAGAAATTGCATCCGAATTTAATAAAAAAGGCACAATGCCAACTTAAGTACAAGAGGACTGATACTCTAACTTTCTATGATTTGAACCCCTCCTGTGAGTCCAGTTTTAGTTTCCGATGCTTCACTTCAGGTTTACTGTATCCTTTGGACCTTCTTATTGACGATGAAACACAGAAATTGCATCCGAATTTAATAAAAAAGGCACAATGCCGACTTAAGTACAAGAGTACTGATACTCTAACTTTCTATGATTTGAACCCCTCCTGTGAGTCCAGTTTTAGATTCCGATGCATCATTTAGGGTTTACTGTATCCCTTGGATCCTCTTATTGACGATGAAACACAGAAATTGCATCCGAATTTAATACAAAAGGCACAATGCCGACTTAAGTACATGAGGACTGAAACTCTAACTTTCTATGATTTGAACCTCTGCTGTGAGACCAGTTTTAGTTTCCGATGCTTCACTTCAGGTTTACTGTATCCCTTGGACCTTCTTCTTGACGATGAAACACAGGATATGCATCCGAATTTAATACAAAAGGCACAATGCAGTCTTAGGTACAAGAGGACTGAAACTCTAATTTTCTATGATTTGAACCGCACCTGTGAGTCCAGTTTTAGATTACGATGCTTCAGGTTTACTGTATCCCTCGGACCTTCTTATAGACGATGAAACACAGAAATTGCATCCGAATTTAATACTAAAGGCACAATGCCGACTTAAGTACAAGAGGACTGAAACTCTAACTTTCTATGATTTGAACCTCTGCTGTGGGTCCAGTTTTAGTTTCCGATGCTTCACTTCATGTTTACTGTATCCCTTGGACCTTCCTATTGACGATGAAACACAGAAATTGCATCCGAATTTAATAAAAAAGGCACAACGCCAACTTAAGTACAAGAGGACTGATACTCTAACTTTCTATAATGTGAACCCCTCCTGTGAGTCCAGTTTTAGTTTCCGATGCTTCACTTCAGGTTTACTGTATCACTTGGACCTTCTTATTGACGATGAAACACAGAAATTGCATCCGATTTTAATACAAATGGCACAATGCAGACTTAAGTACAAGAGGCTTGACACTCTCACTTTCTACGATTTCAACCTCTCCTGTGAGTCCAGTTTTAGATTCCGATGCTTCACTTCAGGTTTATTGTATACCTTGCACCTTCTTATTGACGATGAAACACATAAATTGCATCGGAATTTGATACAAAATGCACAATGCAGACTTAAGTATGAGGACTGACAATCTAACTTCCTATGATTTGAACCTCTCCTGTGAGCCCAGTTTTAGATTCTGATGCTTCACTTCAGGTTTACTGTATCCCTTGGACCTTCTTATTGACGATGAAGCACAGAAATTGCATCCGAAATTAATAAAAAAGGCACAATGCCGACTTAAGTACAAGAGGACTGATACTCTAACTTTCTATGACTTGAACCCCTCCTGTGAGTCCAGTTTTAGATTACGATGTTTAACTTCAGGTTTACTGTATCCCTTGGACTTTCTTATTGACGAGGAAACACAGAAATTACTTCCGAATTTAATACAAAAGGCACAATGCCGACTTAAGTACAAGAGGACTGAAACTCTAACTTTCTATGATTTGAACCTCTGCTGTGAGACCAGTTTTAGATTCCGAGGCTTAAATTCAGGTTTACTGTATCCTTGGACTTTCTTATAGACGATGAAACACAGATATTGCAGCCGAATTTAATACAAAAGGCACAATGCCGACTTTAGTACAAGAGGACTGATACTCTAACTTTCTATGATTTGAACCCCTCCTGTGAGTCCAGTTTTAGATTCCGATGCTTAACTTCTGGTTTACTGTATCCCTTGGACCCTCGTATTGACGATGAAACACAGAAATTGCATCCGAATTTAATACAAAAGGCACAATGCCGACTTAAATACAAGAGTACTGAAACTCTAACTTTCTATGATTTGAACCTCTGCTGTGAGTCCAGTTTTAGTTTCCGTTGCTTCACTTCAGGTTTACTGTATTCCTTGGACCTTCTTATTGACGATGAAACACAGAAATTGCATCCGAATTTAATACAAAAGGCACAATGCCGACTTAAGTACACGAGGACTGAAACTCTAACTTTCTATGATTTGAACCTTTGCTGTGAGTCCAGTTTTAGTTTCCGATGCTTCACTTCAGGTTTACTGTATCCCTTGGACCTTCTTACTGACGATGAAACACAGAAATTGCATCCGAATTTAATACAAAAGCACAATGCCGACTTAAGTACAAGGGGTCTGAAACTCTAACTTTCTATGATTTGAACCTCTGCTGTGGGTCCAGTTTTAGTTTCCGATGCTTCACTTCATGTTTACTGCATCCCTTGGACCTTCCTATTGACGATAAAACACAGAAATTGCATCCGAATTTAATAAAAAAGGCACAATGCCAACTTAAGTACAAGAGGACTGATACTCTAACTTTCTATGATTTGAACCCGTCCTGTGTGTCCAGTTTTAGTTTCCGATGCTTCACTTCAGGTTTACTGTATCCTTTGGACCTTCCTATTGACGATGAAACACAGAAATTGCATCCGAATTTAATAAAAAAGGCACAATGCCAACTTAAGTACAAGAGGACTGATACTCTAACTTTCTATGATTTGAACCCTTCCTGTGAGTCCAGTTTTAGATTCCGATGCTTAACCTCTGGTTTACTGTATCCCTTGGACCTTCTTGTTGACGATGAAACACAGAAATTGCATCCATATTTAATACCAAAGGCACAATGCCGACTTAAGTAAAAGAGGACTGATACTCTAAATTTCTATGATTTGAACCTCTCCTGTGAGTCCAGTCTTAGATTCCGATGCTTCATTTAGGGTTTACTGTATCCCTTGGATCCTCTTATTGACGATCAAACACAGGAATTGGATCCGAATTTAATACAAAAGGCACAATGCCGACTTAAGTACATGAGGACTGAAACTCTAACTTTCTATGATTTGAACCTCTGCTGTGAGACCAGTTTTAGTTTCCGATGCTTCACTTCAGATTTACTGTATCCCTTGGACCTTCTTATTGACGATGAAACACAGAATATGCATCCGAATTTATTACAAAAGGCACAATGCCGATTTAAGTACAAGAGGACTGACACTCTAACTTTCTATGATTTGAACCGCACCTGTGAGTCCAGTTTTAGATTCCGATGCTTCACTTCAGGTTTACTGTATGCCTTGGACCTTCTTATTGACGATGAAACACAGAAATTGCATCCGAATTTAATACAAAGAGCACAATACCGACTTAAGTAGAGGAGGAGTGACACTCTAACTTTCTATGATATGAACCTCTGCTGTCAGTCCAGTTTTAGATTACGATGCTTCAGGTTTACTGTATCCCTCGAACCTTCTTATTGACGATGAAACACAGAAATTGCATCCGAATATAACACAAAAGGCACAATGCCGACTTAAGTACAAGAGGACTGAAACTCTAACTTTCTATGATTTGAACCTCTGCTGTGAGTCCAGTTTTAGTTTCCGATGCTTCACGTCAGGTTTACTGTATCCCTTGGACCTTCTTATTGACGATGTAACAAGGAAATTGCATCCGAATTTAATACAAAAGGCACAATGCCGACTTAAGTACAAGAGGACTGAAACTCTAACTTTCTATAATTTGAACCTCTGCTGTATGTCCAGTTTTAGTTTCCGATGCTTCACTTCATGTTTACTGTATCCCTTGGACCTTCCTATTGACGATGAAACACAGAAATTGCATCCGAATTTAATAAAAAAGGCACAATGCCAACTTAAGTACAAGAGGACTGATACTCTAACTTTCTATAATTTGAACCCCTCCTGTGAGTCCAGTTTTAGTTTCCGATGCTTCACTTCAGGTTTACTGTATCCTTGGGACCTTCTTATTGACGATGAAACACAGAAATTGCATCCGAATTTAATAAAAAAGGCACAATGCCGACTTAAGTACAAGAGGACTGTTACTCTAACTTTCTATGATTTGAACCCCTCCTGTGAGTCCAGTTTTAGATTCCGATGCTTAACCTTTGGTTTACTGTATCCCTTGGACCTTCTTATTGACGATGAAACACAGAAATTGCATCCGTATTTAATACAAAAGGCAAATGGCCGACTTAAGTAAAAGAGGACTGATACTCTAACTTCCTATGATTTGAACCTCTCCTGTGAGTCCAGTTTTAGATTCCGATGCTTCATTTCGGGTTTACTGTATCCCTTGGATCCTCTTATTGACGATGAAACACAGATATTGCATCCGAATTTAATACAAAAGGCACAATACCGACTTAGGTACAAGAGGAGTGACACTCTAACTTTCTATGATTTGACCCTCTCCTGTGAGTCCAGTTTTAGATTCCGATGCTTCACTTCAGGTTTACTGTATGACTTGGACCTTCTTATTGACGATGAAACACAGAAATTGCATCCGAATTTAATACAAATGGCACAATGCCGACTTAAGTACAAGAGGACTGACACTCTCACTTTCAACGATTTGAACCTCTCCTGTGAGTCCAGTTTTAGATTCCGATGCTTCACTTCAGGTTTACAGTATCCCTTGGACCTTCTTTTTGACGATGAAACACAGAAAATGCATCCGAATTTAATACAAAAGGCACAATACCGACTTAGGTACAAGAGGAGTGACACTCTAACTTTCTATGATTTGACCCTCTCCTGTGAGTCCAGTTTTAGATTCCGATGCTTCACTTCAGGTTTACTGTATGACTTGGACCTTCTTATTGACGATGAAACACAGAAATTGCATCCGAATTTAATACAAATGGCCCAATGCCGACTTAAGTACAAGAGGCTTGACACTCTCACTTTCAACGATTTGAACCTCTCCTGTGAGTCCAGTTTTAGATTCCGATGCTTCACTTCAGGTTTATTGTATACCTTGCACCTTCTTATTGACGATGAAACACAGAAATTGCAACGGAATTTGATACAAAAGGCACAATGCAGACATAAGTAAAAGAGGACTGACACTCTAACTTCCTATGATTTGAACCTCTCCTGTGAGCCCAGTTTTAGAATCTGATGCTTCACTTCAGGTTTACTGTATCCCTTGGACCTTCTTACTGGCAATGAAACACAGAAATTGCATCCGAATTTAATACAAAAGGCACAATGCCGACTTAAGTAAAAGAGGACAGACACACTAACATTCTATGATTTGAACCCCTCCTGCGAGTCCAGTTTTAGATTCCGATGCTTCACTTCAGGTTTACTGTATCCCTTGGACCTTCTTATTGACGATGAAACACAGAAATTGCATCCGAATTTAATATAAATGGCACAATGCCGACTTAAGTACAAGAGGACTGACACTCTCACTTTCTATGATTTGAACCTCTCCTGTGAGTCCAGTTATAGATTCCGATCTTTCAATTCAGGTTTACTGTACCCTTTGGACCATCTTATTGACGATGAAACACGGAAAAGGCATCGGAATTAAATTCAATAGGCACAATGCCGATTTAAGTAAAAGAGTAGTGACCCTCTCACTTTCTATGATTTGAACCTCACCTGTGAGCCCAGTTTTGGATTCTGATGCTTCACTTCAGGTTTACTGTATCCCTTGGACATTCTTATTGGCGATGAAACACAGAAATTGCATCCGAATTTAATACAAAAGGCACAATGCCGACTTAAGTAAAAGAGGACTGACACACTAACATTCTATGATTTGAACCCCTCCTGCGAGTCCAGTTTTAGATTCCGATGGTTCACTTCAGGTTTTTCTGTATCCCTCGGACCTTCTTATTGACGATGAAACACAGAGTTTGGTTCCGAATTTAATACAAATGGCACAATGTCGACTTAAGTACAAGAGGACTGACACTCTCACTTTCTTTGATTCGAGCCTCTCCTGTGAGTCCAATTTTATATTCAGATGCTTCACTTCAGGTTTACTGTATACCTTGCACCTTCTTTATGACGATGAAACACAGAAATTGCATCAAAATTTAATACAAAACGCACAATGCCGAACTAAGTACAAGAGGACTGACATTCTAGCTTTCTATGATATGAACCACTCCTGTGAGTCCAGTTTTAGATTCCGATGCTTCACTTCAGGTTTACAGTATACCTTGGACCTTCTTATTGACGATGAAACACAGAAATTGCATCCGAATTTAATACAAAAGGCACAATACCGACTTAGGTACAAGAGGAGTGACACACTAACTTTCTATGATTTGATCCTCTCATGTGAGTCAAGTTTTAGATTCCGATGCTTCACTTCAGGTTTACTGTATCACTTGGACCTTCTTATTGACGATAAAACACAGAAATTGCATCCGAATTTAATACAAATGGCACAATGCCGACTTAAGTACAAGAGGCTTGACACTCTCAATTTCTACGATTTGAACCTCTCCTGTGAGTCCAGTTTTAGATTCCGATGCTTCACTTCAGGTTTATTGTACACCTTGCACCTTCTTATTGACGATGAAACACAGAAATTGCATCGGAATTTGATACAAAAGGCACAATGCACACTTAAGTAAAAGAGGACTGACACTCTAACTTCCTATGATTTGAACCTCTCCTGTGAGCCCAGTTTTAGATTCTGATGTTTCACTTCAGGTTTACTGTATCCCTTGGACCTTCCTATTGGCGATGAAACACAGAAATTGCATCCGAATTTAATACAAAAGGCACAATGCCGACTTAAGTAAAAGAGGACTGACACACTAACATTCTATGATTTGAACCCCTCCCGCGAGTCCAGTTTTAGATTCCGACGCTTCACTTCAGGTTTACTGTATAACTTGGACCTTCTTACTGACGATGAAACACAAAAATTGCATCCGAATTTAATACAAATTGTCAAATGTCGACTTAAGTACAAGAGGACTGACGCTCTCACTTTCAATGATTTGAACCTCTGCTGTTAGTCCAGTTTCAGATTCTGATGCCTCACTTCAGGTTAACTGTATACCTTGCACCTTCTTATTGACGATGAAACACAGAAATTGCATCCGAATTTAATACAAAATGCACAATGCCTTCTTACGTACAAGAGGACTGACACTCTCACTTTCTATGATTTGAACCTTTCCTGTGGGTCCAGTTTTAGATTCTGAGGTTTCACTTCAGGTTTACTGCATACCTTGCACCTTCTTATTGACGATGAAACACACAAATTTCTTCGGAATTAAATTCAAAAGGCACAATGCCGACTCAAGTACAAGAGAACTGACATTCTAGCTTTCTATGATTTGAACCACTCCTGTCAGTCCAGTTTTAGATTCCGATGCTTCACTTCAGGTTTACAGTATCCCTTGGACCTTCTTATTGACGATGAAACACAGAAAATGCATCCGAATTTAATACAAAAGGCACAATACCGACTTAGGTACAAGAGGAGTGACACTCTAACTTTCTATGATTTGATTCTCTCCTGTGAGTCCAGTTTTAGATTCCGATGCTTCACTTCAGGTTTACTGTATCACTTGGACCTTCTTATTGACGATGAAACACAGAAATTGCATCCGAATTTAATACAAATGGCACAATGCCGACTTAAGTACAAGAGGCTTGACACTCTCACTTTCTACGATTTGAACCTCTCCTGTGAGTCCAGTTTTAGATTCCGATGCTTCACTTCAGGTTTATTGTATACCTTGCACCTTCTTATTGACGATGAAACACAGAAATTGCAACTGAATTTGATACAAAAGGCACAATGCAGACTTAAGTAAAAGAGGACTGACACTCTAACTTCCTATGAGTTGAACCTCTCCTGTGAGCCCAGTTTTAGATCTGATGCTTCACTTCAGGTTTACTGTATCCCTTGGACCTTCTTATTGGCGATGAAACACAGAAATTGCATCCGAATTTAATACAAAAGGCACAATGCCGACTTAAGTAAAAGAGAACTGACACACTAACATTCTATGATTTGAACCCCTCCTGCGAGTCCAGTTTTAGATTCCAATGCTTCACTTCAGGTTTACTGTATCCCTTGGACCGTCTTATTGTGGATGAAACACAGAAATTGCATCCGAATTTAATACAAAGGGCACAATACCGACTTAAGTACAGGAGAAGTGACACTCTAACTTTCTTTGGTTTGAACCTCTCCTGTGAGTCCAGGTTTACATTCCGATGCTTCACTTCAGGTTTACTGTATCCCTTGGACCTTCTTACTGACGATGAAACACAAAAATTGCATCCGAATTTAATACAAATTGCAAAATGTCAACTTAAGTACAAGAGGTCTGACATTCTCACTTTCTGTGATTTGAACCTCTCCTGTGAGTCCAGTTTAAGATTCCGATGCTTCACTTCAGGTTTACTGTATCCCTTAGGCCTTTTTATTGACGAAGAAACACAGAAATTGCATCCGGATTTAATACAAATCGCACAATGCCGACTTAAGTACAAGAGGACTGACACTCTCACTTTCTATGATTTGAACCTCTCCTGTGAGCCCAGTATTAGATTCCGATGCTTTACTTCAGGTTTACTTTATACCTTGCACCTTCTTACTGATGAAACACAGAAATAGCATCGGAATTAAACTCAAAAGGCACAATGCCGACTTAAGTGCAAGAGGACTGACACTCTAACTTTCTATGATAAGAAACTCTCCTGTGAGTCCAGTTTAAGTTTCCGATGCTTCACTGCAGGTCTACTGTATCCCTTGGAACTTCTTATTGACCATGAAACACAGAAATTGCATCCGAATTTAATACAAAGGGCACAACACCGACTTAAGTACAGGAGGAGTGACACTCTATTATTCAATGATTTGAACCACTCCTGTGAGTCCAGTTTTAGATTCCGTTGCTTCACTTAGGTTTACTGTATCCCTTGCACCTTCTTATTGACGATGTAAGACAGAAATTGCATCCGAATTTAATACAAAGGGCACAATACCGACTTAAGTACAAGAGGAGTTACACTCTAACTTTCTATGATTTGAATCTCTCCTATGATTCCAGTTTTAGAGTTCGATGCTTCACTTCAGGTTTACTGTATCCCTTGCACCTTCTTATTGACGATGAAACACAGAAATTGCATCCGAATTTAATATTAATGGCACAATGCCGACTTAAGTACAAGAGGACTGACACTCTCACTTTCTATGATTTGAACCTCTCCTGCGAGTCCAGTTTTAGATTCCGATCCTTCAATTCAGGTTTACTGTACCCCTTGGACCATCTTATTGATGATGAAACACAGAAATTGCATCCGGATTTAATACAAATCGCACAATGCCGACTTAAGTACAAGAGGACTGACACTCTCACTTTCTATGATTTGAACTTCTCCTGTGAGCCCAGTTTTAGATTCCGATGCTTTACTTCAGGTTTACTGTATAACTTGCACCTTCTTACTGATGAAACACAGAAATTGCATCGGAATTAAATTCAAAAGGCACAATGCCGACTTAAGTGCAAGAGGACTGACACTCTAACTTTCTATAATACGAAACTCTCCTGTGAGTCCAGTTTAAGTTTCCGATGCTTCACTGCAGGTCTACTGTATCACTTGGACCTTCTTATTGAAAATGAAACACAGAAATTGCATCCGAATTTAATACAAAGGGCACAATACCGACTTAAGTACAGGAGGAGTGACACTCTATTTTTCAATGATTTGAACCTCTCCTGTGAGTCCAGTTTTAGATTCCGATGCTTCACTTAGGTTCACTGTATCCCTTGCACCTTCTTATTGACGATGAAACACAGAAATAGCATCCAAATTTAATACAGAAGGCACAATGCCGACTGAAGTAAAAACGGACCGACACTCTCACTTTCTATGATTTGAACCTCTCCTGTGAGTCCAGTTTTAGATTCCGATGTTTCACTTCAGGTTTACTGTATAATTTGCACCTTCTTATTGACGATGAAAGACAGAAATGGCAACGGAATTAAATTCAAAAGGCACAATGCCGACTGAAGTAAAAAAGGACTGACACTCACACTTTCTACGATTTGAACCTCTCCTGTGTGACCAGTTTTCGATTCCGATGCTTCACTTCAGGTATACTGTATACCTTGGACTTTCTTATTGACGATGAAACACAGAAATTGCATCCGAATATAATACAAAAGACACAATACCGACTTCAGTACAAGAGGAGTGACACTCTAACTTTCTATAATTTGAATCTCTCCTGTGAGTCCAGTTTTAGAATCCTATGCTTCACTTCAGGTTTACTGTATCCCATGCACCTTCTTATTGACGATGAAACACAGAAATTGCATCCGAATTTAATATAAATGGCACAATGCCGACTTAAGTACAAGAGGACAGACACTCTCACTTTCTACGATTTGAACCTCTCCTGTGAGTCAGTTTTAGATTCCGATGCTTCAATTCAGGTTTACTGAACCCCTTGGACCTTCTTATTGACGGAAACACAGAAATTGCATAGGAATTAAATTCAAATGGCAAAATGCCGAGTTAAGTAAAAGAGGACTGACACTCTCACTTTCTATGATTTGAACCTCTCCTGTGAGTCCAGTTTTAGATTCAGATGCTTCACTTCAGGTTTACTGCACACCTTGCACCTTCTTATTGACGATGAAACACAGAAATTGCATCAGAAATAAATTCAAAAGGCACAATGCCGACTTAAGTACAAGAGAACTGACACTCTAACATTCTATGATTTGAACCTCTCCTGTGAGTCCAGTTTTAGATTCCGATGCTTCACTTCTGGTTTACTGTATCCCTTTGACCTTCTTAGTGACGATGAAACACAGAAATTGCATCCGAATTTAATACAAAAAGCACAATGCCGACTTAAGTACAAGGGGATTGACACTCTCACTTTCTATGATTTGAACCTCTCCTGTGAGTCCAGTTTTAGATTCCGATGCTTCACTTCAGATTTACTGTATCCCTTGGACCTTCTTATTAACGATGAAACACAGAAATTGCATCCGAATTTAATACGGAAGGCTCAGTGCCGACCGAAGTAAAAAAGGACTGACACTCTCACTTTCTATGATTTGAACCTCTCCTGTGTGACTAGTTTTCGATTCCGATGCTTCACTTCAGGTATACTGTATACCTTGGACCTTCTTATTGACGATGAAACACAGAAATTGCATCCGAATATAATACAAAAGACACAATACCGACTTCAGTACAAGAGGAGTGACACTCTAACTTTCTATGATTTGAATCTCTCCTGTGAGTCCAGTTTTAGAGTCCGATGCTTCACTTCAGGTTTACTGTATCCCTTGCACCTTCTTATTGACGATGAAACACAGAAATTGCATCCGAATTTAATATTAATGGCACAATGCCGACTTAAGTACAAGAGTACTGACACTCTCACTTTCTATGATTTGAACCTCTCCTGTGAGTCCAGTTTTAGATTCCGATCCTTCAATTCATTTTTACTGTACCCCTTGGACCATCTTATTGACGATGAAACACAGAAATAGCATCCAATTTTAATACAGAAGGCACAATGCCAACTGAAGTAAAAACGGACCGACACTCTCACTTTCTATGATTTGAACCTCTCCTGTGAGTCCAGTTTTAGATTCCGATGTTTCACTTCAGGTTTACTGTATACCTTGCACCTTCTTATTGACGATGAAAGACAGAAATGGCAACGGAATTAAATTCAAAAGGCACAATGCCGACTGAAGTAAAAAAGGACTGACACTCACACTTTCTACGATTTGAACCTCTCCTGTGTGACTAGTTTTCGATTCCGATGCTTCACTTCAGGTATACTGTATACCTTGGACCTTCTTATTGACGATGAAACACAGAAATTGCATCCGAATATAATACAAAAGACACAATACCGACTTCAGTACAAGAGGAGTGACACTCTAACTTTCTATAATTTGAATCTCTCCTGTGAGTCCAGTTTTAGAGTCCGATGCTTCACTTCAGGTTTACTGTATCCCTTGCACCTTCTTATTGACGATGAAACACAGAAATTGCATCCGAATTTAATATTAATGGCACAATGCCGACTTAAGTACAAGAGGACAGACACTCACACTTTCTATGATTTGAACCTCTCCTGTGAGTCAGTTTTAGATTCCGATGCTTCAATTCAGGTTTACTGAACCCCTTGGACCTTCTTATTGACGGAAACACAGAAATTCCATAGGAAATAAATTCAAATGGCAAAATGCCGAGTTAAGTAAAAGAGGACTGACACTCTCATTTTCTATGATTTGATCCTCTCCTGTGAGTCTAGTTTTAGATTTAGATGCTTCACTTCAGGTTTACTGCACACCTTGCACCTTCTTATTGACGATGAAACACAGAAATTGCATCCGGATTTAATACAAATCGCACAGTGCCGACTTAAGTACAAGAGGACTGACACTCTCACTTTCTATGATTTGAACTCCTCCTGTGAGCCCAGTTTTAGATTCCGATGCTTTACTTCAGGTTTACTGTATAACTTGCACCTTCTTACTGATGAAACACAGAAATTATATCGGAATTAAATTCAAAAGGCACAATGCCGACTTAAGTGCAAGAGGACTGACACTCTAACTTTCTATAATACGAAACTCTCCTGTGAGTCCAGTTTAAGTTTCCGATGCTTCACTGCAGGTCTACTGTATCACTTGGACCTTCTTATTGAAAATGAAACACAGAAATTGCATCCGAATTTAATGCAAAGGGCACAATACCGACTTAAGTACAGGAGGAGTGACACTCTATTTTTCAATGATTTGAACCTCTCCTGTGAGTCCAGTTTTAGATTCCGATGCTTCACTTAGGTTTACTGTATCCCTTGCACCTTCTTATTGACGATGAAACACAGAAATTGCATCCGAATTTAATACAAAGGGCACAATGTCGACTTAACTACAAGAGGACTGACACTCTCACTTTCTATGATTTGAACCTCTCCTGTGAGTCCAGTTTTAGATTCCGATGCTTCACTTCAGGTTTACTGTATACCTTCCACCTTCTTATTTACGATGAAACACAGAAATTGCATCCGAATTTAATACAAAAGAGCACAATGCCGACTTGAGTAAAAGAGGACTGACACTCTAACTTTCTATTATTTGAACCTCTCCTGCGAGTCCAGTTTAAGATTCCGATGCTTCACTTATGGGTTACTGTATCCCTTGGACCTTCTTATTGACGATGAAACACAGAAATTGCATCCGAATTTAATACAAAAGGCACAATACCGACTTAAGTACAAGAGGAGTGACACTCTAACTTTCTATGATTTGAATCTCTCCTGTGAGTCCAGTTTTAGAGTCCGATGCTTCACTTCAGGTTTACTGTATCCCTTGCACCTTCTTACTGACGATGAAACACAGAAATTGCATCCGAATTTAATATTAATGGCACAATGCCGACTTAAGTACAAGAGGACTGACACTCTCACTTTCTATGATTGGAACCTCTCCTGTGAGTCCAGTTTTAGATTCCGATCCTTCAATTCATTTTTACCTTACCCCTTGGACCATCTTATTGACGATGAAACACAGAAATAGCATCCAAATTTAATACAGAAGGCACAATGCCGACTGAAGTAAAAACGGACCGACACTCTCACTTTCTATGATTTGAACCTCTCCTGTGAGTCCAGTTTTAGATTCCGATGTTTCACTTCAGGTTTACTGTATACCTTGCACCTTCTTATTGACGATGAAAGACAGAAATGGCAACGGAATTAAATTCAAAAGGCACAATGCCGACTGAAGTAAAAAAGGACTGACACTCACACTTTCTACGATTTGAACCTCTCCTGTGTGACCAGTTTTCGATTCCGATGCTTCACTTCAGGTATACTGTATACCTTGGACTTTCTTATTGACGATGAAACACAGAAATTGCATCCGAATATAATACAAAAGACACAATACCGACCTCAGTACAAGAGGAGTGACACTCTAACTTTCTATAATTTGAATCTCTCCTGTGAGTCCAGTTTTAGAATCCTATGCTTCACTTCAGGTTTACTGTATCCCATGCACCTTCTTATTGACGATGAAACACAGAAATTGCATCCGAATTTAATATAAATGGCACAATGCCGACTTAAGTACAAGAGGACAGACACTCTCACTTTCTACGATTTGAACCTCTCCTGTGAGTCAGTTTTAGATTCCGATGCTTCAATTCAGGTTTACTGAACCCCTTGGACCTTCTTATTGACGGAAACACAGAAATTGCATAGGAATTAAATTCAAATGGCAAAATGCCGAGTTAAGTAAAAGAGGACTGACACTCTCACTTTCTATGATTTGAACCTCTCCTGTGAGTCCAGTTTTAGATTCAGATGCTTCACTTCAGGTTTACTGCACACCTTGCACCTTCTTATTGACGATGAAACACAGAAATTGCATCAGAAATAAATTCAAAAGGCACAATGCCGACTTAAGTACAAGAGAACTGACACTCTAACATTCTATGATTTGAACCTCTCCTGTGAGTCCAGTTTTAGATTCCGATGCTTCACTTCTGGTTTACTGTATCCCTTTGACCTTCTTAGTGACGATGAAAAACAGAAATTGCATCCGAATTTAATACAAAAAGCACAATGCCGACTTAAGTACAAGAGGATTGACACTCTCACTTTCTATGATTTGAACCTCTCCTGTGAGTCCAGTTTTAGATTCCGATGCTTCACTTCAGATTTACTGTATCCCTTGGACCTTCTTATTAACGATGAAACACAGAAATTGCATCCGAATTTAATACGGAAGGCTCAGTGCCGACCGAAGTAAAATAGGACTGACACTCTCACTTTCTATGATTTGAACCTCTCCTGTGAGTCCAGTTTTAGATTCCGATGTTTCGCTTCAGGTTTACTGTATACCTTGCACCTTCTTATTGACGATGAAACACACTAATTGCATCGGAATTAAATTCAAATAGCACAATGACGACTTAAGTGCAAGAGGACTGACACTCTAACTTTCTATGATTCGAACCTCTCCTGTGAGTCCAGTTTTAGATTCCGATGCTTCACTTACGGTTTACTGTATCCCTTCGACCTTCTTATTGACGATGAAACACAGAAATTGCATCCGAATTTAATACAAAGGGCACAATGCCGACTTAAGTACAGGAGGAGTGAAACTCTAACTTTCTATGATTTGAACCTCTCCTGTGAGTCCAGTTTTAGATTCCGATGCTTCACTTCTGGTTTACTGTATCACTTGGACCTTCTTACTGACGATGAAACACAGAAATTGCATCCGAATTTAATACAAATGGCACAATGCCGACTTAAGTACAAGAGGCTTGACACTCTCACTTTCTACGATTTGAACCTCTCCTGTGAGTCCAGTTTTAGATTCCGATGCTTCACTTCAGGTTTATTGTATACCTTGCACCTTCTTATTGACGATGAAACACAGAAATTGCATCGGAATTTGATACAAAAGGCGCAATGCAGACTTAAGTAAAAGAGGACTGACACTCTAACTTTCTATGATTTGAACCCCTCCTGCGAGTCCAGTTTTAGATTCCGATGCTTCACTTCAGGTCTACTGTATCCCTTGGACCTTCTTACTGACGATGAAACACAAAAATTGCATCCGATTTTAATACAAATTGCAAAATGACAAATTAAGTACAAGAGGACTGACACTCTCACTTTCTATGATTTGAACCTCTCCTGTGAGTCCAGTTTTAGATTCTGATGCCTCACTTCAGGTTAACTGTATACCTTGCACCTTGTTATTGACGATGAAACACAGAAATTGCATCCGAATTTAATACAAAATGCACAATGCCAACTTTCGTACAAGAGGACTGACACTCTAACTTTCTATGATTTGAACCTCTCCTGTGAGTCCAGTTTTAGATTCCGATGCTTCACTTCAGGTTTACTGTATCCCTTGGACCTTCTTATTGACGATGAAACACAGAAATTGCATCAGAATTTAATATTAATGCACAATGCCGACTTAAGTACAAGAGGACTGACACTCTCACTTTCTATGATTTGAACCTCTCCTGTGAGTCCAGTTTTAGATTCCGATCCTTCAATTCAGGTTTACTGTACCCCTTGGACCATCTCATTAACGATGAAACACAGAAATTGCATCGGAATTAAATTCAAAAGGCACAATGCCAACATAAGTAAAAGAGGAGTGACCCTCTCACTCTCTATGATTTGAACCTCACCTGTGAGTCCAGTTTTAGATTCAGATGCTTCACTTCAGGTTTACTGCATACCTTGCACCCTCTAATTGACGATGAAACACAGAAATTGCATCGGAATTAAATTCAAAAGGCACAACGCCGACTTAAGTACAAGAGAACTGACACTCTAACTTTCTATGATTTGAACTCCTCCTGTGAGCCCAGTTTTTGATTCCGATGCTTCACTTCAGATTTACTGTATCCCTTGGACCTTCTTATTGACGATGAAACACAGAAATTGCATCCGAATTTAATACAGAAGGCACAATGCCGACTGAAGTAATAACGGACCGACACTCCCACTTTCTATAATTTGAGCCTCTCCTGTGAGTCCAGTTTTAGATTCCGATGTTTCACTTCAGGTTTACTGTATACCTTGCACCTTCTTATTGACGATGAAAGACAGAAATTGCAACGGAATTAAATTCAAAAGGCACAATGCCGACTGAAGTAAAAAAGGACTGACACTCTCACTTTCTATGACTTGAACCTCTCCTGTGTGTCCAGTTTTCGATTCCGATGCTTCACTTCAGGTATACTGTATACCTTGGACCTTCTTATTGACGATGAAACACAGAAATTTCATCCGAATATAATACAAAAGACACAATACCGACTTAAGTACAAGAGGACTGACACTCTCACTTTCTATGATTTGAACCTCTCCTGTGAGTCCAGTTTTAGATTCCGATGCTTCAATTCAGGTTTACTGAACCCCTTGGACCTTCTTATTGACGATGAAACACAGAAATTTCATAGGAAATAAATTCAAATGGCAAAATGCCGAGTTAAGTAAAAGAGGACTGACACTCTCACTTTCTATGATTTGAACCTCTCCTATGAGTCCAGTTTTAGATTCAGATGCTTCCCTTCAGGTTTACTGCACACCTTGCACCTTCTTATTGACGATGAAACACAGAAATTGCATCCGAATTTAATACAGAAGGCTCAGTGCCGACTGAAGTAAAAAAGGACTGACACTCTCACTTTCTATGATTTGAACCTCTCCTGTTAGTCCAGTTTTAGATTCCGATGTTTCGCTTCAGGTTTACTGTATACCTTGCACCTTCTTATTGACGATGAAACACAGAAATTGGGCCGGAATTAAATTCAAAAGGAACAATGCCGACCTAAGTGCAAGAGGACTGACACTCTAACTTTCTATGATTCGAACCTCTCCTGTGAGTCCAGTTTTAGATTCCGATGCTTCATTTACGGTTTACTGTATCCCTTGGACCTTCTTATTGACGATGAATCACAGTAATTGCATCCGAATTTAATACAAAGGGCACAATACCGACTTAAGTACAGGAGGAGTGAAACTCTAACTTTCTATGATTTGAACCTCTCCTGTGAGTCCAGTTTTAGATTCCGATGCTTAACTTCAGGTTTACTGTATCCCTTGGACCTTCTTGTTGACGCTGAAACACAGAAATTGCATCCGAATTTAATACAAATGGCACAATGTCGACTTAAGTACAAGAGGACTGACACTCTCACATTCAATGATTTGAACCTATCCTGTGAGTCCAGTTTTAGTTTCCGATGCTTCACTTCAGGTTTGCTGTATCCCTTGGACGTTCTTATTGACGATGAAACACAGAAATTGCATCCGAATTTAATACAAAATGCACAATGCCGACTTAAGTAAAAGAGGACTGACACTCTATCTTGCTATGATTTGAACCTCTCCTGTGAGTCCAGTTTTAGATTCCGATGCTTCACTTCTGGTTTACTGTATACCTTCCACCTTCTTATTTACGATGAAACACAGAAATTGCATCCGAATTTAATACAAAAGAGCACAATGCCGACTTGAGTAAAAGAGGACTGACACTCTAACTTTCTATTATTTGAACCTCTCCTGCGAGTCCAGTTTAAGATTCCGATGCTTCACTTATGGGTTACTGTATCCCTTGGACCTTCTTATTGACGATGAAACACAGAAATTGCATCCGAATTTAATACAAAAGGCACAATACCGACTTAAGTACAAGAGGAGTGACACTCTAACTTTCTATGATTTGAATCACTCCTGTGAGTCCAGTTTTAGAGTCCGATGCTTCACTTCAGGTTTACTGTATCCCTTGCACCTTCTTATTGACGATGAAACACAGAAATTGCATCCGAATTTAATATTAATGGCACAATGCCGACTTAAGTACAAGAGGACTGACACTCTCACTTTCTATGATTTGAACCTCTCCTGTGAGTCCAGTTTTAGATTCCGATCCTTCAATTCATTTTTACCTTACCCCTTGGACCATCTTATTGACGATGAAACACAGAAATAGCATCCAAATTTAATACAGAAGGCACAATGCCGACTGAAGTAAAAACGGACCGACACTCTCACTTTCTATTATTTGAACCTCTCCTGTGAGTCCAGTTTTAGATTCCGATGTTTCACTTCAGGTTTACTGTATACCTTGCACCTTCTTATTGACGATGAAAGACAGAAATGGCAACGGAATTAAATTCAAAAGGCACAATGCCGACTGAAGTAAAAAAGGACTGACACTCACACTTTCTACGATTTGAACCTCTCCTGTGTGACCAGTTTTCGATTCCGATGCTTCACTTCAGGTATACTGTATACCTTGGACTTTCTTATTGACGATGAAACACAGAAATTGCATCCGAATATAATACAAAAGACACAATACCGACCTCAGTACAAGAGGAGTGACACTCTAACTTTCTATAATTTGAATCTCTCCTGTGAGTCCAGTTTTAGAATCCTATGCTTCACTTCAGGTTTACTGTATCCCATGCACCTTCTTATTGACGATGAAACACAGAAATTGCATCCGAATTTAATATAAATGGCACAATGCCGACTTAAGTACAAGAGGACAGACACTCTCACTTTCTACGATTTGAACCTCTCCTGTGAGTCAGTTTTAGATTCCGATGCTTCAATTCAGGTTTACTGAACCCCTTGGACCTTCTTATTGACGGAAACACAGAAATTGCATAGGAATTAAATTCAAATGGCAAAATGCCGAGTTAAGTAAAAGAGGACTGACACTCTCACTTTCTATGATTTGAACCTCTCCTGTGAGTCCAGTTTTAGATTCAGATGCTTCACTTCAGGTTTACTGCACACCTTGCACCTTCTTATTGACGATGAAACACAGAAATTGCATCAGAAATAAATTCAAAAGGCACAATGCCGACTTAAGTACAAGAGAACTGACACTCTAACATTCTATGATTTGAACCTCTCCTGTGAGTCCAGTTTTAGATTCCGATGCTTCACTTCTGGTTTACTGTATCCCTTTGACCTTCTTAGTGACGATGAAAAACAGAAATTGCATCCGAATTTAATACAAAAAGCACAATGCCGACTTAAGTACAAGAGGATTGACACTCTCACTTTCTATGATTTGAACCTCTCCTGTGAGTCCAGTTTTAGATTCCGATGCTTCACTTCAGATTTACTGTATCCCTTGGACCTTCTTATTAACGATGAAACACAGAAATTGCATCCGAATTTAATACGGAAGGCTCAGTGCCGACCGAAGTAAAATAGGACTGACACTCTCACTTTCTATGATTTGAACCTCTCCTGTGAGTCCAGTTTTAGATTCCGATGTTTCGCTTCAGGTTTACTGTATACCTTGCACCTTCTTATTGACGATGAAACACACTAATTGCATCGGAATTAAATTCAAATAGCACAATGACGACTTAAGTGCAAGAGGACTGACACTCTAACTTTCTATGATTCGAACCTCTCCTGTGAGTCCAGTTTTAGATTCCGATGCTTCACTTACGGTTTACTGTATCCCTTCGACCTTCTTATTGACGATGAAACACAGAAATTGCATCCGAATTTAATACAGAAGGCTCAGTGCCGACTGAAGTAAAAAAGGACTGACACTCTCACTTTCTATGATTTGAACCTCTCCTGTTAGTCCAGTTTTAGATTCCGATGTTTCGCTTCAGGTTTACTGTATACCTTGCACCTTCTTATTGACGATGAAACACAGAAATTGGGCCGGAATTAAATTCAAAAGGAACAATGCCGACCTAAGTGCAAGAGGACTGACACTCTAACTTTCTATGATTCGAACCTCTCCTGTGAGTCCAGTTTTAGATTCCGATGCTTCATTTACGGTTTACTGTATCCCTTGGACCTTCTTATTGACGATGAATCACAGTAATTGCATCCGAATTTAATACAAAGGGCACAATACCGACTTAAGTACAGGAGGAGTGAAACTCTAACTTTCTATGATTTGAACCTCTCCTGTGAGTCCAGTTTTAGATTCCGATGCTTAACTTCAGGTTTACTGTATCCCTTGGACCTTCTTGTTGACGATGAAACACAGAAATTGCATCCGAATTTAATACAAATGGCACAATGTCGACTTAAGTACAAGAGGACTGACACTCTCACATTCAATGATTTGAACCTATCCTGTGAGTCCAGTTTTAGTTTCCGATGCTTCACTTAGGTTTACTGTATCCCTTGCACCTTCTTATTGACGATGAAACACAGAAATTGCATCCGAATTTAATACAAAGGGCACAATGTCGACTTAACTACAAGAGGACTGACACTCTCACTTTCTATGATTTGAACCTCTCCTGTGAGTCCAGTTTTAGATTCCGATGCTTCACTTCAGGTTTACTGTATACCTTCCACCTTCTTATTTACGATGAAACACAGAAATTGCATCCGAATTTAATACAAAAGAGCACAATGCCGACTTGAGTAAAAGAGGACTGACACTCTAACTTTCTATTATTTGAACCTCTCCTGCGAGTCCAGTTTAAGATTCCGATGCTTCACTTATGGGTTACTGTATCCCTTGGACCCTCTTATTGACGATGAAACACAGAAATTGCATCCGAATTTAATACAAAAGGCACAATACCGACTTAAGTACAAGAGGAGTGACACTCTAACTTTCTATGATTTGAATCTCTCCTGTGAGTCCAGTTTTAGAGTCCGATGCTTCACTTCAGGTTTACTGTATCCCTTGCACCTTCTTATTGACGATGAAACACAGAAATTGCATCCGAATTTAATATTAATGGCACAATGCCGACTTAAGTACAAGAGGACTGACACTCTCACTTTCTGTGATTTGAACCTCTCCTGTGAGTCCAGTTTTAGATTCCGATCCTTCAATTCATTTTTACCTTACCCCTTGGACCATCTTATTGACGATGAAACACAGAAATAGCATCCAAATTTAATACAGAAGGCACAATGCCGACTGAAGTAAAAACGGACCGACACTCTCACTTTCTATGATTTGAACCTCTCCTGTGAGTCCAGTTTTAGATTCCGATGTTTCACTTCAGGTTTACTGTATACCTTGCACCTTCTTATTGACGATGAAAGACAGAAATGGCAACGGAATTAAATTCAAAAGGCACAATGCCGACTGAAGTAAAAAAGGACTGACACTCACACTTTCTACGATTTGAACCTCTCCTGTGTGACCAGTTTTCGATTCCGATGCTTCACTTCAGGTATACTGTATACCTTGGACTTTCTTATTGACGATGAAACACAGAAATTGCATCCGAATATAATACAAAAGACACAATACCGACCTCAGTACAAGAGGAGTGACACTCTAACTTTCTATAATTTGAATCTCTCCTGTGAGTCCAGTTTTAGAATCCTATGCTTCACTTCAGGTTTACTGTATCCCATGCACCTTCTTATTGACGATGAAACACAGAAATTGCATCCGAATTTAATATAAATGGCACAATGCCGACTTAAGTACAAGAGGACAGACACTCTCACTTTCTACGATTTGAACCTCTCCTGTGAGTCAGTTTTAGATTCCGATGCTTCAATTCAGGTTTACTGAACCCCTTGGACCTTCTTATTGACGGAAACACAGAAATTGCATAGGAATTAAATTCAAATGGCAAAATGCCGAGTTAAGTAAAAGAGGACTGACACTCTCACTTTCTATGATTTGAACCTCTCCTGTGAGTCCAGTTTTAGATTCAGATGCTTCACTTCAGGTTTACTGCACACCTTGCACCTTCTTATTGACGATGAAACACAGAAATTGCATCAGAAATAAATTCAAAAGGCACAATGCCGACTTAAGTACAAGAGAACTGACACTCTAACATTCTATGATTTGAACCTCTCCTGTGAGTCCAGTTTTAGATTCCGATGCTTCACTTCTGGTTTACTGTATCCCTTTGACCTTCTTAGTGACGATGAAAAACAGAAATTGCATCCGAATTTAATACAAAAAGCACAATGCCGACTTAAGTACAAGAGGATTGACACTCTCACTTTCTATGATTTGAACCTCTCCTGTGAGTCCAGTTTTAGATTCCGATGCTTCACTTCAGATTTACTGTATCCCTTGGACCTTCTTATTAACGATGAAACACAGAAATTGCATCCGAATTTAATAAGGAAGGCTCAGTGCCGACCGAAGTAAAATAGGACTGACACTCTCACTTTCTATGATTTGAACCTCTCCTGTGAGTCCAGTTTTAGATTCCGATGTTTCGCTTCAGGTTTACTGTATACCTTGCACCTTCTTATTGACGATGAAACACACTAATTGCATCGGAATTAAATTCAAATAGCACAATGACGACTTAAGTGCAAGAGGACTGACACTCTAACTTTCTATGATTCGAACCTCTCCTGTGAGTCCAGTTTTAGATTCCGATGCTTCACTTACGGTTTACTGTATCCCTTCGACCTTCTTATTGACGATGAAACACAGAAATTGCATCCGAATTTAATACAAAGGGCACAATGCCGACTTAAGTACAGGAGGAGTGAAACTCTAACTTTCTATGATTTGAACCTCTCCTGTGAGTCCAGTTTTAGATTCCGATGCTTCACTTCTGGTTTACTGTATCACTTGGACCTTCTTACTGACGATGAAACACAGAAATTGCATCCGAATTTAATACAAATGGCACAATGCCGACTTAAGTACAAGAGGCTTGACACTCTCACTTTCTACGATTTGAACCTCTCCTGTGAGTCCAGTTTTAGATTCCGATGCTTCACTTCAGGTTTATTGTATACCTTGCACCTTCTTATTGACGATGAAACACAGAAATTGCATCGGAATTTGATACAAAAGGCGCAATGCAGACTTAAGTAAAAGAGGACTGACACTCTAACTTTCTATGATTTGAACCCCTCCTGCGAGTCCAGTTTTAGATTCCGATGCTTCACTTCAGGTCTACTGTATCCCTTGGACCTTCTTACTGACGATGAAACACAAAAATTGCATCCGATTTTAATACAAATTGCAAAATGACAAATTAAGTACAAGAGGACTGACACTCTCACTTTCTATGATTTGAACCTCTCCTGTGAGTCCAGTTTTAGATTCTGATGCCTCACTTCAGGTTAACTGTATACCTTGCACCTTGTTATTGACGATGAAACACAGAAATTGCATCCGAATTTAATACAAAATGCACAATGCCAACTTTCGTACAAGAGGACTGACACTCTAACTTTCTATGATTTGAACCTCTCCTGTGAGTCCAGTTTAAGATTCCGATGCTTCACTTCAGGTTTACTGTATCCCTTGGACCTTCTTATTGACGATGAAACACAGAAATTGCATCAGAATTTAATATTAATGCACAATGCCGACTTAAGTACAAGAGGACTGACACTCTCACTTTCTATGATTTGAACCTCTCCTGTGAGTCCAGTTTTAGATTCCGATCCTTCAATTCAGGTTTACTGTACCCCTTGGACCATCTCATTAACGATGAAACACAGAAATTGCATCGGAATTAAATTCAAAAGGCACAATGCCAACATAAGTAAAAGAGGAGTGACCCTCTCACTCTCTATGATTTGAACCTCACCTGTGAGTCCAGTTTTAGATTCAGATGCTTCACTTCAGGTTTACTGCATACCTTGCACCCTCTAATTGACGATGAAACACAGAAATTGCATCGGAATTAAATTCAAAAGGCACAACGCCGACTTAAGTACAAGAGAACTGACACTCTAACTTTCTATGATTTGAACTCCTCCTGTGAGCCCAGTTTTTGATTCCGATGCTTCACTTCAGATTTACTGTATCCCTTGGACCTTCTTATTGACGATGAAACACAGAAATTGCATCCGAATTTAATACAGAAGGCACAATGCCGACTGAAGTAATAACGGACCGACACTCCCACTTTCTATAATTTGAGCCTCTCCTGTGAGTCCAGTTTTAGATTCCGATGTTTCACTTCAGGTTTACTGTATACCTTGCACCTTCTTATTGACGATGAAAGACAGAAATTGCAACGGAATTAAATTCAAAAGGCACAATGCCGACTGAAGTAAAAAAGGACTGACACTCTCACTTTCTATGACTTGAACCTCTCCTGTGTGTCCAGTTTTCGATTCCGATGCTTCACTTCAGGTATACTGTATACCTTGGACCTTCTTATTGACGATGAAACACAGAAATTTCATCCGAATATAATACAAAAGACACAATACCGACTTAAGTACAAGAGGACTGACACTCTCACTTTCTATGATTTGAACCTCTCCTGTGAGTCCAGTTTTAGATTCCGATGCTTCAATTCAGGTTTACTGAACCCCTTGGACCTTCTTATTGACGATGAAACACAGAAATTTCATAGGAAATAAATTCAAATGGCAAAATGCCGAATTAAGTAAAAGAGGACTGACACTCTCACTTTCTATGATTTGAACCTCTCCTATGAGTCCAGTTTTAGATTCAGATGCTTAACTTCAGGTTTACTGCACACCTTGCACCTTCTTATTGACGATGAAACACAGAAATTGCATCCGAATTTAATACAGAAGGCTCAGTGCCGACTGAAGTAAAAAAGGACTGACACTCTCACTTTCTATGATTTGAACCTCTCCTGTTAGTCCAGTTTTAGATTCCGATGTTTCGCTTCAGGTTTACTGTATACCTTGCACCTTCTTATTGACGATGAAACACAGAAATTGGGCCGGAATTAAATTCAAAAGGAACAATGCCGACCTAAGTGCAAGAGGACTGACACTCTAACTTTCTATGATTCGAACCTCTCCTGTGAGTCCAGTTTTAGATTCCGATGCTTCATTTACGGTTTACTGTATCCCTTGGACCTTCTTATTGACGATGAATCACAGTTATTGCATCCGAATTTAATACAAAGGGCACAATACCGACTTAAGTACAGGAGGAGTGAAACTCTAACTTTCTATGATTTGAACCTCTCCTGTGAGTCCAGTTTTAGATTCCGATGCTTAACTTCAGGTTTACTGTATCCCTTGGACCTTCTTGTTGACGATGAAACACAGAAATTGCATCCGAATTTAATACAAATGGCACAATGTCGACTTAAGTACAAGAGGACTGACACTCTCACATTCAATGATTTGAACCTATCCTGTGAGTCCAGTTTTAGTTTCCGATGCTTCACTTCAGGTTTGCTGTATCCCTTGGACGTTCTTATTGACGATGAAACACAGAAATTGCATCCGAATTTAATACAAAATGCACAATGCCGACTTAAGTAAAAGAGGACTGACACTCTATCTTGCTATGATTTGAACCTCTCCTGTGAGTCCAGTTTTAGATTCCGATGCTTCACTTCTGGTTTACTGTATACCTTGCTCCTTCTTATTGACGATGAAACACAGAAATTCCATCGGAATTAAATCCAAAAGGCACAATGCCGACTTATGTACAAGGGGACTGACACTCTAACTTTCTAAGATTTGAACCTCTCTAGTGAGGCCAGTTTCAGATTCCGATGCTTCACTTCAGGTTTACTGTATACCATGCACCTTCTTATTGACAATGAAACACAGAAATTGCATCGGAATTAAATTCAAAAGGCACATTGCCGACTTAAGTACAAGAGGACTGACACTCTAACTTTCTATGATTTGAACCTCTCCTGTGAGTCCAGTTTTAGATTCCGATGCTTCACTTCAGGTTTACTGTATACCTTGCACCTTCTTATTGACGATGAAACACAGAAATTGCATCGGAATTAAATTCAAAAGGCACAATGCCGACTTAAGTACAAGAGGACTGACACTCTAACTATCTATGATTTGAACCTCTCCTGTTAGTCCAGTTTCAGATTCCGATGCTTCACTTCAGGTTTACTGTATCCCTTGGACCTTCTAATTGACGATGAAACACACAAATTGTATCCGAATTTAATACAAATGGCACAATGCCGAATTAAGTACAAGAGGACTGACACTCTCATTTTCTATGATTTGAACCTCTACTGTGAGTCCAGTTTAAGATTCCGATGCTTCACTTCAGGTTTACTGTATACCTTGCACCTTCTTATTGACTAAGAAACACAGAATTTGCTTCCTAATTTCATACAAAAGGCACAATGCCGACTTAAGCACAAGAGGACTGACACTCTCCCTTTCTATGATTTGAACCTCTCCTGTGAGTCCAGTTTTAGATTCCGATGCTTCACTTCAGGTTTAATGTATACCTTGCACCTTCCTATTGACGATGAAACACAGAAATTGCATCCGAATTTAGTACAAAGGGCACAATGCCGACTTAAGTACAAGAGGACTGACACTCTCACTTTCTACGATTTGAACCACCCCTGTGAGTCTAGTTTTAGATTCCGATGCTTCACTTCAGGTTTACTGTATACCTTGCACCTTCTTATTGACGATGAAACACATAAATTGCATCCGAATTTAATACAAAATGCACAATGCCGACTTAAGTACAAGAGGACTGACACTCTAACTTTCTATGAGTTGAACCTCTCCTTTGAGTCCAGTTTTAGATTCCGATGCTTCACTTCAGGTTTACTGTATCCCTGGGACCTTCTTATTGACGATGAAACACAGAAAGTGCATCCTAATTTAATACAATATTCACAATACCGACTTAAGTACAAGAGGACTGACACTCTCACTTTCTACGATTTGAACCTCTCCTGTGAGTCCAGTTTTAGATTCCGATGCTTCACTTCAGGTTTACTGTATACCTCGCACCTTCTTTTTGACGATGAAACACAGAAATGTCATCCGAATTTAATACAAAAGGCACAATGCTGACTTAAGTACAAGAGGACTGACACTCTCACTTTCTATGATTTGAAGCCCTCCTTTGAGTCCAGTTTTAGATTCCGATGTTTCACTTCAGGTTTACTGTTACCTTGCACCTTCTTATTAACGATGAAACACAGAAATTGCATCCGAATTTGGTACAAAAGGCACAATTCCGATTTAACTACAACAGGACTGACACTTTCACTTTCTACGATTTGAACCTTTCCTGTGAGTCCAGTTTTAGGTTCCGATGCTTCACTTCAGGTTTACTGTATACCTTGCACCTTCCTATTGACGATGAAACACAGAAATTGCATCCGAATTTAGTACAAAGGGCACAATGCCGACTTAAGTACAAGAGGACTGACACTCTCACTTTCTACGATTTGAACAACCCCTGTGAGTCTAGTTTTGGATTCCGATGCTTCACTTCAGGTTTACTGTATACCTTGCACCTTCTTATTGACGATGAAACACATAAATTGCATCCGAATTTAATACAAAATGCACAATGCCGACTTAAGTACAAGAGGACTGACACTCTCCCTTTCTATGATTTGAACCTCTCCTGTGAGTCCAGTTTTAGATTCCGATGCTTCACTTCAGGTTTACTGTATACCTTGCACCTTCCTATTGACGATGAAACACAGAAATTGCATCCGAATTTAGTACAAAGGGCACAATGCCGACTTAAGTACAAGAGGACTGACACTCTCACTTTCTACGATTTGAACCACCCCTGTGAGTCTAGTTTTAGATTCCGATGCTTCACTTCAGATTTACTGTATCCCTTGGACCTTCTTATTGACGATGAAACACAGAAATTGCATCCGAATTTAATACAGAAGGCACTATGCCGACTGAAGTAAAAACGGACCGACACTCTCACTTTCTATAATTTGAGCCTCTCCTGTGAGTCCAGTTTTAGATTCCGATGTTTCACTTCAGGTTTACTGTATACCTTGCACCTTCTTATTGACGATGAAAGACAGAAATTGCAACGGAATTAAATTCAAAAGGCACAATGCCGACTGAAGTAAAAAAGGACTGACCCTCTCACCTTCTATGACTTGAACCTCTCCTGTGTGTCCAGTTTTCGATTCCGATGCTTCACTTCAGGTATACTGTATACCTTGGACCTTCTTATTGACGATGAAACACAGAAATTTCATCCGAATATAATACAAAAGACACAATACCGACTTAAGTACAAGAGGACTGACACTCTCACTTTCTATGATTTGAACCTCTCCTGTGAGTCCAGTTTTAGATTCCGATGCTTCAATTCAGGTTTACTGAACCCCTTGGACCTTCTTATTGACGATGAAACACAGAAATTTCATAGGAAATAAATTCAAATGGCAAAATGCCGAGTTAAGTAAAAGAGGACTGACACTCTCACTTTCTATGATTTGAACCTCTCCTATGAGTCCAGTTTTAGATTCAGATGCTTCCCTTCAGGTTTACTGCACACCTTGCACCTTCTTATTGACGATGAAACACAGAAATTGCATCCGAATTTAATACAGAAGGCTCAGTGCCGACTGAAGTAAAAAAGGACTGACACTCTCACTTTCTATGATTTGAACCTCTCCTGTTAGTCCAGTTTTAGATTCCGATGTTTCGCTTCAGGTTTACTGTATACCTTGCACCTTCTTATTGACGATGAAACACAGAAATTGGGCCGGAATTAAATTCAAAAGGAACAATGCCGACCTAAGTGCAAGAGGACTGACACTCTAACTTTCTATGATTCGAACCTCTCCTGTGAGTCCAGTTTTAGATTCCGATGCTTCATTTACGGTTTACTGTATCCCTTGGACCTTCTTATTGACGATGAATCACAGTAATTGCATCCGAATTTAATACAAAGGGCACAATACCGACTTAAGTACAGGAGGAGTGAAACTCTAACTTTCTATGATTTGAACCTCTCCTGTGAGTCCAGTTTTAGATTCCGATGCTTAACTTCAGGTTTACTGTATCCCTTGGACCTTCTTGTTGACGATGAAACACAGAAATTGCATCCGAATTTAATACAAATGGCACAATGTCGACTTAAGTACAAGAGGACTGACACTCTCACATTCAATGATTTGAACCTATCCTGTGAGTCCAGTTTTAGTTTCCGATGCTTCACTTCAGGTTTGCTGTATCCCTTGGACGTTCTTATTGACGATGAAACACAGAAATTGCATCCGAATTTAATACAAAATGCACAATGCCGACTTAAGTAAAAGAGGACTGACACTCTATCTTGCTATGATTTGAACCTCTCCTGTGAGTCCAGTTTTAGATTCCGATGCTTCACTTCTGGTTTACTGTATACCTTGCTCCTTCTTATTGACGATGAAACACAGAAATTCCATCGGAATTAAATCCAAAAGGCACAATGCCGACTTATGTACAAGGGGACTGACACTCTAACTTTCTAAGATTTGAACCTCTCTAGTGAGGCCAGTTTCAGATTCCGATGCTTCACTTCAGGTTTACTGTATACCATGCACCTTCTTATTGACAATGAAACACAGAAATTGCATCGGAATTAAATTCAAAAGGCACATTGCCGACTTAAGTACAAGAGGACTGACACTCTAACTTTCTATGATTTGAACCTCTCCTGTGAGTCCAGTTTTAGATTCTGATGCTTCACTTCAGGTTTACTGTATACCTTGCACCTTCTTATTGACGATGAAACACAGAAATTGCATCGGAATTAAATTCAAAAGGCACAATGCCGACTTAAGTACAAGAGGACTGACACTCTAACTATCTATGATTTGAACCTCTCCTGTTAGTCCAGTTTCAGATTCCGATGCTTCACTTCAGGTTTACTGTATCCCTTGGACCTTCTAATTGACGATGAAACACACAAATTGTATCCGAATTTAATACAAATGGCACAATGCCGAATTAAGTACAAGAGGACTGACACTCTCATTTTCTATGATTTGAACCTCTACTGTGAGTCCAGTTTAAGATTCCGATGCTTCACTTCAGGTTTACTGTATACCTTGCACCTTCTTATTGACTAAGAAACACAGAATTTGCTTCCTAATTTCATACAAAAGGCACAATGCCGACTTAAGCACAAGAGGACTGACACTCTCCCTTTCTATGATTTGAACCTCTCCTGTGAGTCCAGTTTTAGATTCCGATGCTTCACTTCAGGTTTAATGTATACCTTGCACCTTCCTATTGACGATGAAGCACAGAAATTGCATCCGAATTTAGTACAAAGGGCACAATGCCGACTTAAGTACAAGAGGACTGACACTCTCACTTTCTACGATTTGAACCACCCCTGTGAGTCTAGTTTTAGATTCCGATGCTTCACTTCAGGTTTACTGTATACCTTGCACCTTCTTATTGACGATGAAACACATAAATTGCATCCGAATTTAATACAAAATGCACAATGCCGACTTAAGTACAAGAGGACTGACACTCTAACTTTCTATGAGTTGAACCTCTCCTTTGAGTCCAGTTTTAGATTCCGATGCTTCACTTCAGGTTTACTGTATCCCTGGGACCTTCTTATTGACGATGAAACACAGAAAGTGCATCCTAATTTAATACAATATTCACAATACCGACTTAAGTACAAGAGGACTGACACTCTCACTTTCTACGATTTGAACCTCTCCTGTGAGTCCAGTTTTAGATTCCGATGCTTCACTTCAGGTTTACTGTATACCTCGCACCTTCTTTTTGACGATGAAACACAGAAATGTCATCCGAATTTAATACAAAAGGCACAATGCTGACTTAAGTACAAGAGGACTGACACTCTCACTTTCTATGATTTGAAGCCCTCCTTTGAGTCCAGTTTTAGATTCCGATGTTTCACTTCAAGTTTACTGTTACCTTGCACCTTCTTATTAACGATGAAACACAGAAATTGCATCCGAATTTGGTACAAAAGGCACAATTCCGATTTAACTACAACAGGACTGACACTTTCACTTTCTACGATTTGAACCTTTCCTGTGAGTCCAGTTTTAGGTTCCGATGCTTCACTTCAGGTTTACTGTATACCTTGCACCTTCCTATTGACGATGAAACACAGAAATTGCATCCGAATTTAGTACAAAGGGCACAATGCCGACTTAAGTACAAGAGGACTGACACTCTCACTTTCTACGATTTGAACAACCCCTGTGAGTCTAGTTTTGGATTCCGATGCTTCACTTCAGGTTTACTGTATACCTTGCACCTTCTTATTGACGATGAAACACATAAATTGCATCCGAATTTAATACAAAATGCACAATGCCGACTTAAGTACAAGAGGACTGACACTCTCCCTTTCTATGATTTGAACCTCTCCTGTGAGTCCAGTTTTAGATTCCGATGCTTCACTTCAGGTTTACTGTATACCTTGCACCTTCCTATTGACGATGAAACACAGAAATTGCATCCGAATTTAGTACAAAGGGCACAATGCCGACTTAAGTACAAGAGGACTGACACTCTCACTTTCTACGATTTGAACCACCCCTGTGAGTCTAGTTTTAGATTCCGATGCTTCACTTCAGATTTACTGTATCCCTTGGACCTTCTTATTGACGATGAAACACAGAAATTGCATCCGAATTTAATACAGAAGGCACTATGCCGACTGAAGTAAAAACGGACCGACACTCTCACTTTCTATAATTTGAGCCTCTCCTGTGAGTCCAGTTTTAGATTCCGATGTTTCACTTCAGGTTTACTGTATACCTTGCACCTTCTTATTGACGATGAAAGACAGAAATTGCAACGGAATTAAATTCAAAAGGCACAATGCCGACTGAAGTAAAAAAGGACTGACCCTCTCACCTTCTATGACTTGAACCTCTCCTGTGTGTCCAGTTTTCGATTCCGATGCTTCACTTCAGGTATACTGTATACCTTGGACCTTCTTATTGACGATGAAACACAGAAATTGCATCCGAATATAATACAAAAGACACAATACCGACTTCAGTACAAGAGGAGTGACACTCTAACTTTCTATGATTTGAATCTCTCCTGTGAGTCCACTTTTAGAGTCCGAAGCTTCACTTCAGGTTTACTGTATCCCATGCACCTTCTTGTTGACGGTGAAACACAGAAATTGCATCCGAATTTAATATAAATGGCACAACGCCGACTTAAGTACAAGAGGACTGACACTCTCACTTTCCATGATTTGAACCTCTCCTGTGAGTCCAGTTT